>NW_026972207.1:0-50571 GCF_036711695.1 Zophobas morio | reverse complement strand
ACCAAACACACTTAAAGCATGCAGAATCGACTCAGAATAGGAAAAGGAGACGTTTAGGTCAATTTTATGCATTCTGGCGTTCGTAGATACAAGAAAACTGTTAAAATTCTTCAGAAACGTCACTTTTGAAGTGTTTTCTTGTACTTTTAAGCCACTCAGATACCCTACGGGCTCGGAAAGTGCAACGAAACCATCAAATTTTAGCTAGAAACTGTATTTTTGTCGATTTTTATTGAATTTGAACTATATTTCAACGTTTTTTGATGGTTCTGAGCCACCAAACACACTTAAAGCATGCAGAATCGACTCAGAATAGGAAAAGGAGACGTTTAGGTCAATTTTATGCATTCTGGCGTTCGTAGATACAAGAAAACTGTTAAAATTCTTCAGAAACGTCACTTTTGAAGTGTTTTCTTGTACTTTTAAGCCACTCAGATACCCTACGGGCTCGGAAAGTGCAACGAAACCATCAAATTTTAGCTAGAAACTGTATTTTTGTCGATTTTTATTGAATTTGAACTATATTTCAACGTTTTTTGATGGTTCTGAGCCACCAAACACACTTAAAGCATGCAGAATCGACTCAGAATAGGAAAAGGAGACGTTTAGGTCAATTTTATGCATTCTGGCGTTCGTAGATACAAGAAAACTGTTAAAATTCTTCAGAAACGTCACTTTTGAAGTGTTTTCTTGTACTTTTAAGCCACTCAGATACCCTACGGGCTCGGAAAGTGCAACGAAACCATCAAATTTTAGCTAGAAACTGTATTTTTGTCGATTTTTATTGAATTTGAACTATATTTCAACGTTTTTTGATGGTTCTGAGCCACCAAACACACTTAAAGCATGCAGAATCGACTCAGAATAGGAAAAGGAGACGTTTAGGTCAATTTTATGCATTCTGGCGTTCGTAGATACAAGAAAACTGTTAAAATTCTTCAGAAACGTCACTTTTGAAGTGTTTTCTTGTACTTTTAAGCCACTCAGATACCCTACGGGCTCGGAAAGTGCAACGAAACCATCAAATTTTAGCTAGAAACTGTATTTTTGTCGATTTTTATTGAATTTGAACTATATTTCAACGTTTTTTGATGGTTCTGAGCCA
The DNA here is from genome assembly GCF_036711695.1 of Zophobas morio. Lineage (NCBI taxonomy): Eukaryota > Metazoa > Arthropoda > Insecta > Coleoptera > Tenebrionidae > Zophobas > Zophobas morio. The sequence goes on along the minus strand of NW_026972207.1, from coordinate 49,466 downwards.
CCAAACACACTTAAAGCATGCAGAATCGACTCAGAATAGGAAAAGGAGACGTTTAGGTCAATTTTATGCATTCTGGCGTTCGTAGATACAAGAAAACTGTTAAAATTCTTCAGAAACGTCACTTTTGAAGTGTTTTCTTGTACTTTTAAGCCACTCAGATACCCTACGGGCTCGGAAAGTGCAACGAAACCATCAAATTTTAGCTAGAAACTGTATTTTTGTCGATTTTTATTGAATTTGAACTATATTTCAACGTTTTTTGATGGTTCTGAGCCACCAAACACACTTAAAGCATGCAGAATCGACTCAGAATAGGAAAAGGAGACGTTTAGGTCAATTTTATGCATTCTGGCGTTCGTAGATACAAGAAAACTGTTAAAATTCTTCAGAAACGTCACTTTTGAAGTGTTTTCTTGTACTTTTAAGCCACTCAGATACCCTACGGGCTCGGAAAGTGCAACGAAACCATCAAATTTTAGCTAGAAACTGTATTTTTGTCGATTTTTATTGAATTTGAACTATATTTCAACGTTTTTTGATGGTTCTGAGCCACCAAACACACTTAAAGCATGCAGAATCGACTCAGAATAGGAAAAGGAGACGTTTAGGTCAATTTTATGCATTCTGGCGTTCGTAGATACAAGAAAACTGTTAAAATTCTTCAGAAACGTCACTTTTGAAGTGTTTTCTTGTACTTTTAAGCCACTCAGATACCCTACGGGCTCGGAAAGTGCAACGAAACCATCAAATTTTAGCTAGAAACTGTATTTTTGTCGATTTTTATTGAATTTGAACTATATTTCAACGTTTTTTGATGGTTCTGAGCCACCAAACACACTTAAAGCATGCAGAATCGACTCAGAATAGGAAAAGGAGACGTTTAGGTCAATTTTATGCATTCTGGCGTTCGTAGATACAAGAAAACTGTTAAAATTCTTCAGAAACGTCACTTTTGAAGTGTTTTCTTGTACTTTTAAGCCACTCAGATACCCTACGGGCTCGGAAAGTGCAACGAAACCATCAAATTTTAGCTAGAAACTGTATTTTTGTCGATTTTTATTGAATTTGAACTATATTTCAACGTTTTTTGATGGTTCTGAGCCACCAAACACACTTAAAGCATGCAGAATCGACTCAGAATAGGAAAAGGAGACGTTTAGGTCAATTTTATGCATTCTGGCGTTCGTAGATACAAGAAAACTGTTAAAATTCTTCAGAAACGTCACTTTTGAAGTGTTTTCTTGTACTTTTAAGCCACTCAGATACCCTACGGGCTCGGAAAGTGCAACGAAACCATCAAATTTTAGCTAGAAACTGTATTTTTGTCGATTTTTATTGAATTTGAACTATATTTCAACGTTTTTTGATGGTTCTGAGCCACCAAACACACTTAAAGCATGCAGAATCGACTCAGAATAGGAAAAGGAGACGTTTAGGTCAATTTTATGCATTCTGGCGTTCGTAGATACAAGAAAACTGTTAAAATTCTTCAGAAACGTCACTTTTGAAGTGTTTTCTTGTACTTTTAAGCCACTCAGATACCCTACGGGCTCGGAAAGTGCAACGAAACTATCAAATTTTAGCTAGAAACTGTATTTTTGTCGATTTTTATTGAATTTGAACTATATTTCAACGTTTTTTGATGGTTCTGAGCCACCAAACACACTTAAAGCATGCAGAATCGACTCAGAATAGGAAAAGGAGACGTTTAGGTCAATTTTATGCATTCTGGCGTTCGTAGATACAAGAAAACTGTTAAAATTCTTCAGAAACGTCACTTTTGAAGTGTTTTCTTGTACTTTTAAGCCACTCAGATACCCTACGGGCTCGGAAAGTGCAACGAAACCATCAAATTTTAGCTAGAAACTGTATTTTTGTCGATTTTTATTGAATTTGAACTATATTTCAACGTTTTTTGATGGTTCTGAGCCACCAAACACACTTAAAGCATGCAGAATCGACTCAGAATAGGAAAAGGAGACGTTTAGGTCAATTTTATGCATTCTGGCGTTCGTAGATACAAGAAAACTGTTAAAATTCTTCAGAAACGTCACTTTTGAAGTGTTTTCTTGTACTTTTAAGCCACTCAGATACCCTACGGGCTCGGAAAGTGCAACGAAACCATCAAATTTTAGCTAGAAACTGTATTTTTGTCGATTTTTATTGAATTTGAACTATATTTCAACGTTTTTTGATGGTTCTGAGCCACCAAACACACTTAAAGCATGCAGAATCGACTCAGAATAGGAAAAGGAGACGTTTAGGTCAATTTTATGCATTCTGGCGTTCGTAGATACAAGAAAACTGTTAAAATTCTTCAGAAACGTCACTTTTGAAGTGTTTTCTTGTACTTTTAAGCCACTCAGATACCCTACGGGCTCGGAAAGTGCAACGAAACCATCAAATTTTAGCTAGAAACTGTATTTTTGTCGATTTTTATTGAATTTGAACTATATTTCAACGTTTTTTGATGGTTCTGAGCCACCAAACACACTTAAAGCATGCAGAATCGACTCAGAATAGGAAAAGGAGACGTTTAGGTCAATTTTATGCATTCTGGCGTTCGTAGATACAAGAAAACTGTTAAAATTCTTCAGAAACGTCACTTTTGAAGTGTTTTCTTGTACTTTTAAGCCACTCAGATACCCTACGGGCTCGGAAAGTGCAACGAAACTATCAAATTTTAGCTAGAAACTGTATTTTTGTCGATTTTTATTGAATTTGAACTATATTTCAACGTTTTTTGATGGTTCTGAGCCACCAAACACACTTAAAGCATGCAGAATCGACTCAGAATAGGAAAAGGAGACGTTTAGGTCAATTTTATGCATTCTGGCGTTCGTAGATACAAGAAAACTGTTAAAATTCTTCAGAAACGTCACTTTTGAAGTGTTTTCTTGTACTTTTAAGCCACTCAGATACCCTACGGGCTCGGAAAGTGCAACGAAACCATCAAATTTTAGCTAGAAACTGTATTTTTGTCGATTTTTATTGAATTTGAACTATATTTCAACGTTTTTTGATGGTTCTGAGCCACCAAACACACTTAAAGCATGCAGAATCGACTCAGAATAGGAAAAGGAGACGTTTAGGTCAATTTTATGCATTCTGGCGTTCGTAGATACAAGAAAACTGTTAAAATTCTTCAGAAACGTCACTTTTGAAGTGTTTTCTTGTACTTTTAAGCCACTCAGATACCCTACGGGCTCGGAAAGTGCAACGAAACCATCAAATTTTAGCTAGAAACTGTATTTTTGTCGATTTTTATTGAATTTGAACTATATTTCAACGTTTTTTGATGGTTCTGAGCCACCAAACACACTTAAAGCATGCAGAATCGACTCAGAATAGGAAAAGGAGACGTTTAGGTCAATTTTATGCATTCTGGCGTTCGTAGATACAAGAAAACTGTTAAAATTCTTCAGAAACGTCACTTTTGAAGTGTTTTCTTGTACTTTTAAGCCACTCAGATACCCTACGGGCTCGGAAAGTGCAACGAAACCATCAAATTTTAGCTAGAAACTGTATTTTTGTCGATTTTTATTGAATTTGAACTATATTTCAACGTTTTTTGATGGTTCTGAGCCACCAAACACACTTAAAGCATGCAGAATCGACTCAGAATAGGAAAAGGAGACGTTTAGGTCAATTTTATGCATTCTGGCGTTCGTAGATACAAGAAAACTGTTAAAATTCTTCAGAAACGTCACTTTTGAAGTGTTTTCTTGTACTTTTAAGCCACTCAGATACTCTACGGGCTCGGAAAGTGCAACGAAACCATCAAATTTTAGCTAGAAACTGTATTTTTGTCGATTTTTATTGAATTTGAACTATATTTCAACGTTTTTTGATGGTTCTGAGCCACCAAACACACTTAAAGCATGCAGAATCGACTCAGAATAGGAAAAGGAGACGTTTAGGTCAATTTTATGCATTCTGGCGTTCGTAGATACAAGAAAACTGTTAAAATTCTTCAGAAACGTCACTTTTGAAGTGTTTTCTTGTACTTTTAAGCCACTCAGATACCCTACGGGCTCGGAAAGTGCAACGAAACCATCAAATTTTAGCTAGAAACTGTATTTTTGTCGATTTTTATTGAATTTGAACTATATTTCAACGTTTTTTGATGGTTCTGAGCCACCAAACACACTTAAAGCATGCAGAATCGACTCAGAATAGGAAAAGGAGACGTTTAGGTCAATTTTATGCATTCTGGCGTTCGTAGATACAAGAAAACTGTTAAAATTCTTCAGAAACGTCACTTTTGAAGTGTTTTCTTGTACTTTTAAGCCACTCAGATACTCTACGGGCTCGGAAAGTGCAACGAAACCATCAAATTTTAGCTAGAAACTGTATTTTTGTCGATTTTTATTGAATTTGAACTATATTTCAACGTTTTTTGATGGTTCTGAGCCACCAAACACACTTAAAGCATGCAGAATCGACTCAGAATAGGAAAAGGAGACGTTTAGGTCAATTTTATGCATTCTGGCGTTCGTAGATACAAGAAAACTGTTAAAATTCTTCAGAAACGTCACTTTTGAAGTGTTTTCTTGTACTTTTAAGCCACTCAGATACCCTACGGGCTCGGAAAGTGCAACGAAACCATCAAATTTTAGCTAGAAACTGTATTTTTGTCGATTTTTATTGAATTTGAACTATATTTCAACGTTTTTTGATGGTTCTGAGCCACCAAACACACTTAAAGCATGCAGAATCGACTCAGAATAGGAAAAGGAGACGTTTAGGTCAATTTTATGCATTCTGGCGTTCGTAGATACAAGAAAACTGTTAAAATTCTTCAGAAACGTCACTTTTGAAGTGTTTTCTTGTACTTTTAAGCCACTCAGATACCCTACGGGCTCGGAAAGTGCAACGAAACCATCAAATTTTAGCTAGAAACTGTATTTTTGTCGATTTTTATTGAATTTGAACTATATTTCAACGTTTTTTGATGGTTCTGAGCCACCAAGCACACTTAAAGCATGCAGAATCGACTCAGAATAGGAAAAGGAGACGTTTAGGTCAATTTTATGCATTCTGGCGTTCGTAGATACAAGAAAACTGTTAAAATTCTTCGGAAACGTCACTTTTGAAGTGTTTTCTTGTACTTTTAAGCCACTCAGATACCCAACGGGCTCGGAAAGTGCAACGAAACCATCAAATTTTAGCTAGAAACTGTATTTTTGTCGATTTTTATTGAATTTGAACTATATTTCAACGTTTTTTGATGGTTCTGAGCCACCAAACACACTTAAAGCATGCAGAATCGACTCAGAATAGGAAAAGGAGACGTTTAGGTCAATTTTATGCATTCTGGCGTTCGTAGATACAAGAAAACTGTTAAAATTCTTCAGAAACGTCACTTTTGAAGTGTTTTCTTGTACTTTTAAGCCACTCAGATACCCTACGGGCTCGGAAAGTGCAACGAAACCATCAAATTTTAACTAGAAACTGTATTTTTGTCGATTTTTATTGAATTTGAACTAAATTTCAACGTTTTTTGATGGTTCTGAGCCACCAAACACACTTAAAGCATGCAGAATCGACTCAGAATAGGAAAAGGAGACGTTTAGGTCAATTTTATGCATTCTGGCGTTCGTAGATACAAGAAAACTGTTAAAATTCTTCAGAAACGTCACTTTTGAAGTGTTTTCTTGTACTTTTAAGCCACTCAGATACCCTACGGGCTCGGAAAGTGCAACGAAACCATCAAATTTTAGCTAGAAACTGTATTTTTGTCGATTTTTATTGAATTTGAACTATATTTCAACGTTTTTTGATGGTTCTGAGCCACCAAACACACTTAAAGCATGCAGAATCGACTCAGAATAGGAAAAGGAGACGTTTAGGTCAATTTTATGCATTCTGGCGTTCGTAGATACAAGAAAACTGTTAAAATTCTTCAGAAACGTCACTTTTGAAGTGTTTTCTTGTACTTTTAAGCCACTCAGATACCCTACGGGCTCGGAAAGTGCAACGAAACCATCAAATTTTAGCTAGAAACTGTATTTTTGTCGATTTTTATTGAATTTGAACTATATTTCAACGATTTTTGATGGTTCTGAGCCACCAAACACACTTAAAGCATGCAGAATCGACTCAGAATAGGAAAAGGAGACGTTTAGGTCAATTTTATGCATTCTGGCGTTCGTAGATACAAGAAAACTGTTAAAATTCTTCAGAAACGTCACTTTTGAAGTGTTTTCTTGTACTTTTAAGCCACTCAGATACCCTACGGGCTCGGAAAGTGCAACGAAACCATCAAATTTTAGCTAGAAACTGTATTTTTGTCGATTTTTATTGAATTTGAACTATATTTCAACGTTTTTTGATGGTTCTGAGCCACCAAACACACTTAAAGCATGCAGAATCGACTCAGAATAGGAAAAGGAGACGTTTAGGTCAATTTTATGCATTCTGGCGTTCGTAGATACAAGAAAACTGTTAAAATTCTTCAGAAACGTCACTTTTGAAGTGTTTTCTTGTACTTTTAAGCCACTCAGATACCCTACGGGCTCGGAAAGTGCAACGAAACCATCAAATTTTAGCTAGAAACTGTATTTTTGTCGATTTTTATTGAATTTGAACTATATTTCAACGTTTTTTGATGGTTCTGAGCCACCAAACACACTTAAAGCATGCAGAATCGACTCAGAATAGGAAAAGGAGACGTTTAGGTCAATTTTATGCATTCTGGCGTTCGTAGATACAAGAAAACTGTTAAAATTCTTCAGAAACGTCACTTTTGAAGTGCTTTCTTGTACTTTTAAGCCACTCAGATACCCTACGGGCTCGGAAAGTGCAACGAAACCATCAAATTTTAGCTAGAAACTGTATTTTTGTCGATTTTTATTGAATTTGAACTATATTTCAACGTTTTTTGATGGTTCTGAGCCACCAAACACACTTAAAGCATGCAGAATCGACTCAGAATAGGAAAAGGAGACGTTTAGGTCAATTTTATGCATTCTGGCGTTCGTAGATACAAGAAAACTGTTAAAATTCTTCAGAAACGTCACTTTTGAAGTGTTTTCTTGTACTTTTAAGCCACTCAGATACCCTACGGGCTCGGAAAGTGCAACGAAACCATCAAATTTTAGCTAGAAACTGTATTTTTGTCGATTTTTATTGAATTTGAACTATATTTCAACGTTTTTTGATGGTTCTGAGCCACCAAACACACCTAAAGCATGCAGAATCGACTCAGAATAGGAAAAGGAGACGTTTAGGTCAATTTTATGCATTCTGGCGTTCGTAGATACAAGAAAACTGTTAAAATTCTTCAGAAACGTCACTTTTGAAGTGTTTTCTTGTACTTTTAAGCCACTCAGATACCCTACGGGCTCGGAAAGTGCAACGAAACCATCAAATTTTAGCTAGAAACTGTATTTTTGTCGATTTTTATTGAATTTGAACTATATTTCAACGTTTTTTGATGGTTCTGAGCCACCAAACACACTTAAAGCTTGCAGAATCGACTCAGAATAGGAAAAGGAGACGTTTAGGTCAATTTTATGCATTCTGGCGTTCGTAGATACAAGAAAACTGTTAAAATTCTTCAGAAACGTCACTTTTGAAGTGTTTTCTTGTACTTTTAAGCCACTCAGATACCCTACGGGCTCGGAAAGTGCAACGAAACCATCAAATTTTAGCTAGAAACTGTATTTTTGTCGATTTTTATTGAATTTGAACTATATTTCAACGATTTTTGATGGTTCTGAGCCACCAAACACACTTAAAGCATGCAGAATCGACTCAGAATAGGAAAAGGAGACGTTTAGGTCAATTTTATGCATTCTGGCGTTCGTAGATACAAGAAAACTGTTAAAATTCTTCAGAAACGTCACTTTTGAAGTGTTTTCTTGTACTTTTAAGCCACTCAGATACCCTACGGGCTCGGAAAGTGCAACGAAACCATCAAATTTTAGCTAGAAACTGTATTTTTGTCGATTTTTATTGAATTTGAACTATATTTCAACGTTTTTTGATGGTTCTGAGCCACCAAACACACTTAAATCATGCAGAATCGACTCAGAATAGGAAAAGGAGACGTTTAGGTCAATTTTATGCATTCTGGCGTTCGTAGATACAAGAAAACTGTTAAAATTCTTCAGAAACGTCACTTTTGAAGTGTTTTCTTGTACTTTTAAGCCACTCAGATACCCTACGAGCTCGGAAAGTGCAACGAAACCATCAAATTTTAGCTAGAAACTGTATTTTTGTCGATTTTTATTGAATTTGAACTATATTTCAACGTTTTTTGATGGTTCTGAGCCACCAAACACACTTAAAGCATGCAGAATCGACTCAGAATAGGAAAAGGAGACGTTTAGGTCAATTTTATGCATTCTGGCGTTCGTAGATACAAGAAAACTGTTAAAATTCTTCAGAAACGTCACTTTTGAAGTGTTTTCTTGTACTTTTAAGCCACTCAGATACCCTACGGGCTCGGAAAGTGCAACGAAACCATCAAATTTTAGCTAGAAACTGTATTTTTGTCGATTTTTATTGAATTTGAACTATATTTCAACGTTTTTTGATGGTTCTGAGCCACCAAACACACTTAAAGCATGCATAATCGACTCAGAATAGGAAAAGGAGACGTTTAGGTCAATTTTATGCATTCTGGCGTTCGTAGATACAAGAAAACTGTTAAAATTCTTCAGAAACGTCACTTTTGAAGTGTTTTCTTGTACTTTTAAGCCACTCAGATACCCTACGGGCTCGGAAAGTGCAACGAAACCATCAAATTTTAGCTAGAAACTGTATTTTTGTCGATTTTTATTGAATTTGAACTATATTTCAACGTTTTTTGATGGTTCTGAGCCACCAAACACACTTAAAGCATGCAGAATCGACTCAGAATAGGAAAAGGAGACGTTTAGGTCAATTTTATGCATTCTGGCGTTCGTAGATACAAGAAAACTGTTAAAATTCTTCAGAAACGTCACTTTTGAAGTGTTTTCTTGTACTTTTAAGCCACTCAGATACCCTACGGGCTCGGAAAGTGCAACGAAACCATCAAATTTTAGCTAGAAACTGTATTTTTGTCGATTTTTATTGAATTTGAACTATATTTCAACGTTTTTTGATGGTTCTGAGCCACCAAACACACTTAACAGGTTTAGCGCCAAGGTAATTCGAACAGAAAGTCACCCTGGACCAAACCGTTTTTTTGACAATTTCTCAGATATAGTTTTATTTTTTATCAAAAAAAATACTTTTCAATTTTTTTTGTTTGCCAATTGACAAAAATCAGACAGCGGACACCGGTGTCCGCTGTGGCCCGTTTACAATCTTAGCGGACACCGGTGTCCGCTGTGGAACGTGACTACCGAGCGGACACTAGACGATCCGAAGTGTCCGCCATTGCAATTTTACAGGTTTTGTCTTAAAATCTGCTATTTATTTGGGTGTTATTAGTGGCGTTGTGTTTATTTTTGTAGAAAAAATGAACAGTCGTGGAAAACGAATTGTAAAACTAGCTTTAGAACAAAAACAGCATTCTGGTGGTAAGTGTCCGAAAATTAGATGTTACATGAAATATCACACTGATAATTTTCAATAGACGAAGATTCACTAAGTGAACCGTACTCAGCAGATTCTGACGTAGATCCAGGTTTTGTTCTACCTGATAGTTCAAACTCAGACCATTATTCTACTGATAGTGATTGCGAAATTCCTGTAAAAAAGACGAAGAATATTTCTTCTTTATCGGTAGGAAATGAAAATATGCCAGGTCCTTCTAACATCTTTCGTGGTAAACGCACCACAAAAGAAATAGAAAGCAAATATCAAGATATAACAAGTGAATCTGAAGAAGATATAGAACGAGAACAGGTGAAAGATAGTTCTGCAGTTTTTATGACTGAACTAAACTGAATAACACTCGGAACGCAAATGCAGGTTCTACTCATTTTGGAGACGATAATATAGCACATGAAGAATGGATTGAAACAGAAAATGATGCTGATCAAACGCTATATGATTTGACACAATCAGTCTGGGGTCCTCCTGTAGGAAATCATCTTCAATTTGAAGAAAATTTTGAAAGTGGGATAAAACAGGAATGGCAGGCCGCATTGATGGGACACCACCCAATTGACAATTATTTTGCTTTTGTTGAATTTGATATAATTGGTGCAATTGTGGATCAAACCAACATTTATGCAACGCAGTTTGTTATGTGTAATAACAATATTTCAAACAAATCTCGTGTGCACAATTGGGAACCAACCACTCGGGCAGAAATCATACATTTGATAGGTCTGCTTTCTTATATGGGAATGGTTCGTATGAACAGCCTTCGCGATTATTGGTCTCAGAAATGGCTTCTAAAATCAGACGTTGCTCGCAACGTCATGAGTCGTAACAGATTTGAAATATTGCTAAAGATGCTACACTTCTCCGATAACGAACAGTGTCCTGAAGGAGATCGTCTATATAAGATTCAACCGCTTATCGATATGCTCACCAAAAATTATCAAACTGTATACACACCTGGTAAGACATTTTGTATCGACGAAACGATGGTACCTTTTCAAGGAAGACTAGTGTTCAAACAATACAATCCACAGAAAACACATAAGTACGGAATAAAAGTTTTCAAACTTTGTTGCAACAACGGGTACACCTGGAACATCAGTATTTATGCAGGAAAAGAGAAAACGACAGATAATCCACTGGCCGTTTCAACACAAATTGTGCTCAAGTTGGCGAAAGATCTCTTAGGTAGCGGTAGACTGTGTATTACAGATAACTGGTACACAAGTCTTCAACTTGCGCACATACTGTTAGATCATAAAACACATTGCTTAGGTACATTGCGGGCGAACCGGAAAGGAAACCCGCCAGAAGTAATAAAAAAGAAACTGAAAAAAGGTGAGGTATTTTCCCAAGAAAACGAAAGAGGAATATGTCTAGTCAAATGGCGAGACAAACGGGATGTCTTGGTTTTGTCCACATGTCATACAGACCAAATGGTAGAAATTCAACGCCGAGGAAAATCTATTCAAAAGCCCACAGCTATCGTGCATTATAATTCAGGCAAAAGTTCGATTGATCTTTCTGATCAAATGGCAAGCTACAGTTCAGCTTTACGGAAGTCCATCCGCTGGTACAAAAAACTGGCAATTGAAGTACTGTTGGGTAAGAAATCATTTAATTTTTTTGTAAATGTTGCGACTTTTATGTATGTTTGATTAGGTACTTCAATGGTAAATGCTCACATCATTTACAAGGATATTGAACAAAGCAACATGCCAATAAACGATTTTCGCTTATTGGTAACTGAAGACTTGTTGAAATTCGAAGATAAACGCGATGCTGCGCAAACTCGTCAGCCAAGACATCAAATTCTTAAAACACATCAATTTACCAGACTAGACTGTAAAGCTCGAGAAAATCGTCGATACTGCAAAGGATGCTACCAAAAAAAGGTGGATGGCATTATCGAAAAGAATAAAGTGAAGAAAGTTACTACCTATTGTCAACAATGCGATGGAAATCCAAGATATTGCCTCGAGTGCTTTAACTTATACCACAATAAATAATTTGTACTAATCATACATTGTATAAATACAAAAATATTCAATATACTATTCAATAAATTTCTTTAAACATAAAAAAATTATGACATTATTATTTTCTAAATAAATTTTGCTATAAAAAACCTGGAACCAGGATGCAGTTTCGCAGGGCCACAGCGGTCACACCACTACGTTAAATAGCTCAAAAGTGCGTCCGCTTGGCCAGGAATGATCAACAAAGTTTAGAAACCAGAGCGGACACCGGTGTCCGCCATGGCCATAGTGGAAAACCATATAGCGGACACCGGTGTCCGCTATGGCGCTAAACCTGTTAAAGCATGCAGAATTGACTCAGAATAGGAAAAGGAGACGTTTAGGTCAATTTTATGCATTCTGGCGTTCGTAGATACAAGAAAACTGTTAAAATTCTTCAGAAACGTCACTTTTGAAGTGTTTTCTTGTACTTTTAAGCCACTCAGATACCCTACGGGCTCGGAAAGTGCAACGAAACCATCAAATTTTAGCTAGAAACTGTATTTTTGTCGATTTTTATTGAATTTGAACTATATTTCAACGTTTTTTGATGGTTCTGAGCCACCAAACACACTTAACAGGTTTAGCGCCAAGGTAATTCGAACAGAAAGTCACCCTGGACCAAACCGTTTTTTTGACAATTTCTCAGATATAGTTTTATTTTTTATCAAAAAAAATACTTTTCAATTTTTTTTTGTTTGCCAATTGACAAAAATCAGACAGCGGACACCGGTGTCCGCTGTGGCCCGTTTACAATCTTAGCGGACACCGGTGTCCGCTGTGGAACGTGACTACCGAGCGGACACTAGACGATCCGAAGTGTCCGCCATTGCAATTTTACAGGTTTTGTCTTAAAATCTGCTATTTATTTGGGTGTTATTAGTGGCGTTGTGTTTATTTTTGTAGAAAAAATGAACAGTCGTGGAAAACGAATTGTAAAACTAGCTTTAGAACAAAAACAGCATTCTGGTGGTAAGTGTCCGAAAATTAGATGTTACATGAAATATCACACTGATAATTTTCAATAGACGAAGATTCACTAAGTGAACCGTACTCAGCAGATTCTGACGTAGATCCAGGTTTTGTTCTACCTGATAGTTCAAACTCAGACAATTATTCTACTGATAGTGATTGCGAAATTCCTGTAAAAAAGACGAAGAATATTTCTTCTTTATCGGTAGGAAATGAAAATATGCCAGGTCCTTCTAACATCTTTCGTGGTAAACGCACCACAAAAGAAATAGAAAGCAAATATCAAGATATAACAAGTGAATCTGAAGAAGATATAGAACGAGAACAGGTGAAAGATAGTTCTGCAGTTTTTATGACTGAACTAAACTGAATAACACTCGGAACGCAAATGCAGGTTCTACTCATTTTGGAGACGATAATATAGCACATGAAGAATGGATTGAAACAGAAAATGATGCTGATCAAACGCTATATGATTTGACACAATCAGTCTGGGGTCCTCCTGTAGGAAATCATCTTCAATTTGAAGAAAATTTTGAAAGTGGGATAAAACAGGAATGGCAGGCCGCATTGATGGGACACCACCCAATTGACAATTATTTTGCTTTTGTTGAATTTGATATAATTGGTGCAATTGTGGATCAAACCAACATTTATGCAACGCAGTTTGTTATGTGTAATAACAATATTTCAAACAAATCTCGTGTGCACAATTGGGAACCAACCACTCGGGCAGAAATCATACATTTGATAGGTCTGCTTTCTTATATGGGAATGGTTCGTATGAACAGCCTTCGCGATTATTGGTCTCAGAAATGGCTTCTAAAATCAGACGTTGCTCGCAACGTCATGAGTCGTAACAGATTTGAAATATTGCTAAAGATGCTACACTTCTCCGATAACGAACAGTGTCCTGAAGGAGATCGTCTATATAAGATTCAACCGCTTATCGATATGCTCACCAAAAATTATCAAACTGTATACACACCTGGTAAGACATTTTGTATCGACGAAACGATGGTACCTTTTCAAGGAAGACTAGTGTTCAAACAATACAATCCACAGAAAACACATAAGTACGGAATAAAAGTTTTCAAACTTTGTTGCAACAACGGGTACACCTGGAACATCAGTATTTATGCAGGAAAAGAGAAAACGACAGATAATCCACTGGCCGTTTCAACACAAATTGTGCTCAAGTTGGCGAAAGATCTCTTAGGTAGCGGTAGACTGTGTATTACAGATAACTGGTACACAAGTCTTCAACTTGCGCACATACTGTTAGATCATAAAACACATTGCTTAGGTACATTGCGGGCGAACCGGAAAGGAAACCCGCCAGAAGTAATAAAAAAGAAACTGAAAAAAGGTGAGGTATTTTCCCAAGAAAACGAAAGAGGAATATGTCTAGTCAAATGGCGAGACAAACGGGATGTCTTGGTTTTGTCCACATGTCATACAGACCAAATGGTAGAAATTCAACGCCGAGGAAAATCTATTCAAAAGCCCACAGCTATCGTGCATTATAATTCAGGCAAAAGTTCGATTGATCTTTCTGATCAAATGGCAAGCTACAGTTCAGCTTTACGGAAGTCCATCCGCTGGTACAAAAAACTGGCAATTGAAGTACTGTTGGGTAAGAAATCATTTAATTTTTTTGTAAATGTTGCGACTTTTATGTATGTTTGATTAGGTACTTCAATGGTAAATGCTCACATCATTTACAAGGATATTGAACAAAGCAACATGCCAATAAACGATTTTCGCTTATTGGTAACTGAAGACTTGTTGAAATTCGAAGATAAACGCGATGCTGCGCAAACTCGTCAGCCAAGACATCAAATTCTTAAAACACATCAATTTACCAGACTAGACTGTAAAGCTCGAGAAAATCGTCGATACTGCAAAGGATGCTACCAAAAAAAGGTGGATGGCATTATCGAAAAGAATAAAGTGAAGAAAGTTACTACCTATTGTCAACAATGCGATGGAAATCCAAGATATTGCCTCGAGTGCTTTAACTTATACCACAATAAATAATTTGTACTAATCATACATTGTATAAATACAAAAATATTCAATATACTATTCAATAAATTTCTTTAAACATAAAAAAATTATGACATTATTATTTTCTAAATAAATTTTGCTATAAAAAACCTGGAACCAGGATGCAGTTTCGCAGGGCCACAGCGGTCACACCACTACGTTAAATAGCTCAAAAGTGCGTCCGCTTGGCCAGGAATGATCAACAAAGTTTAGAAACCAGAGCGGACACCGGTGTCCGCCATGGCCATAGTGGAAAACCATATAGCGGACACCGGTGTCCGCTATGGCGCTAAACCTGTTAAAGCATGCAGAATTGACTCAGAATAGGAAAAGGAGACGTTTAGGTCAATTTTATGCATTCTGGCGTTCGTAGATACAAGAAAACTGTTAAAATTCTTCAGAAACGTCACTTTTGAAGTGTTTTCTTGTACTTTTAAGCCACTCAGATACCCTACGGGCTCGGAAAGTGCAACGAAACCATCAAATTTTAGCTAGAAACTGTATTTTTGTCGATTTTTATTGAATTTGAACTATATTTCAACGTTTTTTGATGGTTCTGAGCCACCAAACACACTTAAAGCATGCAGAATCGACTCAGAATAGGAAAAGGAGACGTTTAGGTCAATTTTATGCATTCTGGCGTTCGTAGATACAAGAAAACTGTTAAAATTCTTCAGAAACGTCACTTTTGAAGTGTTTTCTTGTACTTTTAAGCCACTCAGATACCCTACGGGCTCGGAAAGTGCAACGAAACCATCAAATTTTAGCTAGAAACTGTATTTTTGTCGATTTTTATTGAATTTGAACTATATTTCAACGTTTTTTGATGGTTCTGAGCCACCAAACACACTTAAAGCATGCAGAATCGACTCAGAATAGGAAAAGGAGACGTTTAGGTCAATTTTATGCATTCTGGCGTTCGTAGATACAAGAAAACTGTTAAAATTCTTCAGAAACGTCACTTTTGAAGTGTTTTCTTGTACTTTTAAGCCACTCAGATACCCTACGGGCTCGGAAAGTGCAACGAAACCATCAAATTTTAGCTAGAAACTGTATTTTTGTCGATTTTTATTGAATTTGAACTATATTTCAACGTTTTTTGATGGTTCTGAGCAACCAAACACACTTAAAGCATGCAGAATCGACTCAGAATAGGAAAAGGAGACGTTTAGGTCAATTTTATGCATTCTGGCGTTCGTAGATACAAGAAAACTGTTAAAATTCTTCAGAAACGTCACTTTTGAAGTGTTTTCTTGTAGTTTTAAGCCACTCAGATACCCTACGGGCTCGGAAAGTGCAACGAAACCATCAAATTTTAGCTAGAAACTGTATTTTTGTCGATTTTTATTGAATTTGAACTATATTTCAACGTTTTTTGATGGTTCTGAGCCACCAAACACACTTAAAGCATGCAGAATCGACTCAGAATAGGAAAAGGAGACGTTTAGGTCAATTTTATGCATTCTGGCGTTCGTAGATACAAGAAAACTGTTGAAATTCTTCAGAAACGTCACTTTTGAAGTGTTTTCTTGTACTTTTAAGCCACTCAGATACCCTACGGGCTCGGAAAGTGCAACGAAACCATCAAATTTTAGCTAGAAACTGTATTTTTGTCGATTTTTATTGAATTTGAACTATATTTCAACGTTTTTTGATGGTTCTGAGCCACCAAACACACTTAAAGCATGCAGAATCGACTCAGAATAGGAAAAGGAGACGTTTAGGTCAATTTTATGCATTCTGGCGTTCGTAGATACAAGAAAACTGTTAAAATTCTTCAGAAACGTCACTTTTGAAGTGTTTTCTTGTACTTTTAAGCCACTCAGATACCCTACGGGCTCGGAAAGTGCAACGAAACCATCAAATTTTAGCTAGAAACTGTATTTTTGTCGATTTTTATTGAATTTGAACTATATTTCAACGTTTTTTGATGGTTCTGAGCCACCAAACACACTTAAAGCATGCAGAATCGACTCAGAATAGGAAAAGGAGACGTTTAGGTCAATTTTATGCATTCTGGCGTTCGTAGATACAAGAAAACTGTTAAAATTCTTCAGAAACGTCACTTTTGAAGTGTTTTCTTGTACTTTTAAGCCACTCAGATACCCTACGGGCTCGGAAAGTGCAACGAAACCATCAAATTTTAGCTAGAAACTGTATTTTTGTCGATTTTTATTGAATTTGAACTATATTTCAACGTTTTTTGATGGTTCTGAGCCACCAAACACACTTAAAGCATGCAGAATCGACTCAGAATAGGAAAAGGAGACGTTTAGGTCAATTTTATGCATTCTGGCGTTCGTAGATACAAGAAAACTGTTAAAATTCTTCAGAAACGTCACTTTTGAAGTGTTTTCTTGTACTTTTAAGCCACTCAGATACCCTAATGGCTCGGAAAGTGCAACGAAACCTTCAAATTTTAGCTAGAAACTGTATTTTTGTCGATTTTTATTGAATTTGAACTATATTTCAACGTTTTTTGATGGTTCTGAGCCACCAAACACACTTAACAGGTTTAGCGCCAAGGTAATTCGAACAGAAAGTCACCCTGGACCAAACCGTTTTTTTGACAATTTCTCAGATATAGTTTTATTTTTTATCAAAAAAAATACTTTTCAATTTTTTTTTGTTTGCCAATTGTCAAAAATCAGACAGCGGACACCGGTGTCCGCTGTGGCCCGTTTACAATCTTAGCGGACACCGGTGTCCGCTGTGGAACGTGACTACCGAGCGGACACTAGACGATCCGAAGTGTCCGCCATTGCAATTTTACAGGTTTTGTCTTAAAATCTGCTATTTATTTGGGTGTTATTAGTGGCGTTGTGTTTATTTTTGTAGAAAAAATGAACAGTCGTGGAAAACGAATTGTAAAACTAGCTTTAGAACAAAAACAGCATTCTGGTGGTAAGTGTCCGAAAATTAGATGTTACATGAAATATCACACTGATAATTTTCAATAGACGAAGATTCACTAAGTGAACCGTACTCAGCAGATTCTGACGTAGATCCAGGTTTTGTTTTACCTGATAGTTCAAACTCAGACAATTATTCTACTGATAGTGATTGCGAAATTCCTGTAAAAAAGACGAAGAATATTTCTTCTTTATCGGTAGGAAATGAAAATATGCCAGGTCCTTCTAACATCTTTCGTGGTAAACGCACCACAAAAGAAATAGAAAGCAAATATCAAGATATAACAAGTGAATCTGAAGAAGATATAGAACGAGAACAGGTGAAAGATAGTTCTGCAGTTTTTATGACTGAACTAAACTGAATAACACTCGGAACGCAAATGCAGGTTCTACTCATTTTGGAGACGATAATATAGCACATGAAGAATGGATTGAAACAGAAAATGATGCTGATCAAACGCTATATGATTTGACACAATCAGTCTGGGGTCCTCCTGTAGGAAATCATCTTCAATTTGAAGAAAATTTTGAAAGTGGGATAAAACAGGAATGGCAGGCCGCATTGATGGGACACCACCCAATTGACAATTATTTTGCTTTTGTTGAATTTGATATAATTGGTGCAATTGTGGATCAAACCAACATTTATGCAACGCAGTTTGTTATGTGTAATAACAATATTTCAAACAAATCTCGTGTGCACAATTGGGAACCAACCACTCGGGCAGAAATCATACATTTGATAGGTCTGCTTTCTTATATGGGAATGGTTCGTATGAACAGCCTTCGCGATTATTGGTCTCAGAAATGGCTTCTAAAATCAGACGTTGCTCGCAACGTCATGAGTCGTAACAGATTTGAAATATTGCTAAAGATGCTACACTTCTCCGATAACGAACAGTGTCCTGAAGGAGATCGTCTATATAAGATTCAACCGCTTATCGATATGCTCACCAAAAATTATCAAACTGTATACACACCTGGTAAGACATTTTGTATCGACGAAACGATGGTACCTTTTCAAGGAAGACTAGTGTTCAAACAATACAATCCACAGAAAACACATAAGTACGGAATAAAAGTTTTCAAACTTTGTTGCAACAACGGGTACACCTGGAACATCAGTATTTATGCAGGAAAAGAGAAAACGACAGATAATCCACTGGCCGTTTCAACACAAATTGTGCTCAAGTTGGCGAAAGATCTCTTAGGTAGCGGTAGACTGTGTATTACAGATAACTGGTACACAAGTCTTCAACTTGCGCACATACTGTTAGATCATAAAACACATTGCTTAGGTACATTGCGGGCGAACCGGAAAGGAAACCCGCCAGAAGTAATAAAAAAGAAACTGAAAAAAGGTGAGGTATTTTCCCAAGAAAACGAAAGAGGAATATGTCTAGTCAAATGGCGAGACAAACGGGATGTCTTGGTTTTGTCCACATGTCATACAGACCAAATGGTAGAAATTCAACGCCGAGGAAAATCTATTCAAAAGCCCACAGCTATCGTGCATTATAATTCAGGCAAAAGTTCGATTGATCTTTCTGATCAAATGGCAAGCTACAGTTCAGCTTTACGGAAGTCCATCCGCTGGTACAAAAAACTGGCAATTGAAGTACTGTTGGGTAAGAAATCATTTAATTTTTTTGTAAATGTTGCGACTTTTATGTATGTTTGATTAGGTACTTCAATGGTAAATGCTCACATCATTTACAAGGATATTGAACAAAGCAACATGCCAATAAACGATTTTCGCTTATTGGTAACTGAAGACTTGTTGAAATTCGAAGATAAACGCGATGCTGCGCAAACTCGTCAGCCAAGACATCAAATTCTTAAAACACATCAATTTACCAGACTAGACTGTAAAGCTCGAGAAAATCGTCGATACTGCAAAGGATGCTACCAAAAAAAGGTGGATGGCATTATCGAAAAGAATAAAGTGAAGAAAGTTACTACCTATTGTCAACAATGCGATGGAAATCCAAGATATTGCCTCGAGTGCTTTAACTTATACCACAATAAATAATTTGTACTAATCATACATTGTATAAATACAAAAATATTCAATATACTATTCAATAAATTTCTTTAAACATAAAAAAATTATGACATTATTATTTTCTAAATAAATTTTGCTATAAAAAACCTGGAACCAGGATGCAGTTTCGCAGGGCCACAGCGGTCACACCACTACGTTAAATAGCTCAAAAGTGCGTCCGCTTGGCCAGGAATGATCAACAAAGTTTAGAAACCAGAGCGGACACCGGTGTCCGCCATGGCCATAGTGGAAAACCATATAGCGGACACCGGTGTCCGCTATGGCGCTAAACCTGTTAAAGCATGCAGAATTGACTCAGAATAGGAAAAGGAGACGTTTAGGTCAATTTTATGCATTCTGGCGTTCGTAGATACAAGAAAACTGTTAAAATTCTTCAGAAACGTCACTTTTGAAGTGTTTTCTTGTACTTTTAAGCCACTCAGATACCCTACGGGCTCGGAAAGTGCAACGAAACCATCAAATTTTAGCTAGAAACTGTATTTTTGTCGATTTTTATTGAATTTGAACTATATTTCAACGTTTTTTGATGGTTCTGAGCCACCAAACACACTTAAAGCATGCAGAATCGACTCAGAATAGGAAAAGGAGACGTTTAGGTCAATTTTATGCATTCTGGCGTTCGTAGATACAAGAAAACTGTTAAAATTCTTCAGAAACGTCACTTTTGAAGTGTTTTCTTGTACTTTTAAGCCACTCAGATACCCTACGGGCTCGGAAAGTGCAACGAAACCATCAAATTTTAGCTAGAAACTGTATTTTTGTCGATTTTTATTGAATTTGAACTATATTTCAACGTTTTTTGATGGTTCTGAGCCACCAAACACACTTAAAGCATGCAGAATCGACTCAGAATAGGAAAAGGAGACGTTTAGGTCAATTTTATGCATTCTGGCGTTCGTAGATACAAGAAAACTGTTAAAATTCTTCAGAAACGTCACTTTTGAAGTGTTTTCTTGTAGTTTTAAGCCACTCAGATACCCTACGGGCTCGGAAAGTGCAACGAAACCATCAAATTTTAGCTAGAAACTGTATTTTTGTCGATTTTTATTGAATTTGAACTATATTTCAACGTTTTTTGATGGTTCTGAGCCACCAAACACACTTAAAGCATGCAGAATCGACTCAGAATAGGAAAAGGAGACGTTTAGGTCAATTTTATGCATTCTGGCGTTCGTAGATACAAGAAAACTGTTGAAATTCTTCAGAAACGTCACTTTTGAAGTGTTTTCTTGTACTTTTAAGCCACTCAGATACCCTACGGGCTCGGAAAGTGCAACGAAACCATCAAATTTTAGCTAGAAACTGTATTTTTGTCGATTTTTATTGAATTTGAACTATATTTCAACGTTTTTTGATGGTTCTGAGCCACCAAACACACTTAAAGCATGCAGAATCGACTCAGAATAGGAAAAGGAGACGTTTAGGTCAATTTTATGCATTCTGGCGTTCGTAGATACAAGAAAACTGTTAAAATTCTTCAGAAACGTCACTTTTGAAGTGTTTTCTTGTACTTTTAAGCCACTCAGATACCCTACGGGCTCGGAAAGTGCAACGAAACCATCAAATTTTAGCTAGAAACTGTATTTTTGTCGATTTTTATTGAATTTGAACTATATTTCAACGTTTTTTGATGGTTCTGAGCCACCAAACACACTTAAAGCATGCAGAATCGACTCAGAATAGGAAAAGGAGACGTTTAGGTCAATTTTATGCATTCTGGCGTTCGTAGATACAAGAAAACTGTTAAAATTCTTCAGAAACGTCACTTTTGAAGTGTTTTCTTGTACTTTTAAGCCACTCAGATACCCTACGGGCTCGGAAAGTGCAACGAAACCATCAAATTTTAGCTAGAAACTGTATTTTTGTCGATTTTTATTGAATTTGAACTATATTTCAACGTTTTTTGATGGTTCTGAGCCACCAAACACACTTAAAGCATGCAGAATCGACTCAGAATAGGAAAAGGAGACGTTTAGGTCAATTTTATGCATTCTGGCGTTCGTAGATACAAGAAAACTGTTAAAATTCTTCAGAAACGTCACTTTTGAAGTGTTTTCTTGTACTTTTAAGCCACTCAGATACCCTACGGGCTCGGAAAGTGCAACGAAACCATCAAATTTTAGCTAGAAACTGTATTTTTGTCGATTTTTATTGAATTTGAACTATATTTCAACGTTTTTTGATGGTTCTGAGCCACCAAACACACTTAAAGCATGCAGAATCGACTCAGAATAGGAAAAGGAGACGTTTAGGTCAATTTTATGCATTCTGGCGTTCGTAGATACAAGAAAACTGTTAAAATTCTTCAGAAACGTCACTTTTGAAGTGTTTTCTTGTACTTTTAAGCCACTCAGATACCCTACGGGCTCGGAAAGTGCAACGAAACCATCAAATTTTAGCTAGAAACTGTATTTTTGTCGATTTTTATTGAATTTGAACTATATTTCAACGTTTTTTGATGGTTCTGAGCCACCAAACACACTTAAAGCATGCAGAATCGACTCAGAATAGGAAAAGGAGACGTTTAGGTCAATTTTATGCATTCTGGCGTTCGTAGATACAAGAAAACTGTTAACATTCTTCAGAAACGTCACTTTTGAAGTGTTTTCTTGTACTTTTAAGCCACTCAGATACCCTACGGGCTCGGAATGTGCAACGAAACCATCAAATTTTAGCTAGAAACTGTATTTTTGTCGATTTTTATTGAATTTGAACTATATTTCAACGTTTTTTGATGGTTCTGAGCCACCAAACACACTTAAAGCATGCAGAATCGACTCAGAATAGGAAAAGGAGACGTTTAGGTCAATTTTATGCATTCTGGCGTTCGTAGATACAAGAAAACTGTTAAAATTCTTCAGAAACGTCACTTTTGAAGTGTTTTCTTGTACTTTTAAGCCACTCAGATACCCTACGGGCTCGGAAAGTGCAACGAAACCATCAAATTTTAGCTAGAAACTGTATTTTTGTCGATTTTTATTGAATTTGAACTATATTTCAACGTTTTTTGATGGTTCTGAGCCACCAAACACACTTAAAGCATGCAGAATCGACTCAGAATAGGAAAAGGAGACGTTTAGGTCAATTTTATGCATTCTGGCGTTCGTAGATACAAGAAAACTGTTAAAATTCTTCAGAAACGTCACTTTTGAAGTGTTTTCTTGTACTTTTAAGCCACTCAGATACCCTACGGGCTCGGAAAGTGCAACGAAACCATCAAATTTTAGCTAGAAACTGTATTTTTGTCGATTTATATTGAATTTGAACTATATTTCAACGTTTTTTGATGGTTCTGAGCCACCAAACACACTTAAAGCATGCAGAATCGACTCAGAATAGGAAAAGGAGACGTTTAGGTCAATTTTATGCATTCTGGCGTTCGTAGATACAAGAAAACTGTTAAAATTCTTCAGAAACGTCACTTTTGAAGTGTTTTCTTGTACTTTTAAGCCACTCAGATACCCTACGGGCTCGGAAAGTGCAACGAAACCATAAAATTTTAGCTAGAAACTGTATTTTTGTCGATTTTTATTGAATTTGAACTATATTTCAACGTTTTTTGATGGTTCTGAGCCACCAAACACACTTAAAGTATGCAGAATCGACTCAGAATAGGAAAAGGAGACGTTTAGGTCAATTTTATGCATTCTGGCGTTCGTAGATACAAGAAAACTGTTAAAATTCTTCAGAAACGTCACTTTTGAAGTGTTTTCTTGTACTTTTAAGCCACTCAGATACCCTACGGGCTCGGAAAGTGCAACGAAACCATCAAATTTTAGCTAGAAACTGTATTTTTGTCGATTTTTATTGAATTTGAACTATATTTCAACGTTTTTTGATGGTTCTGAGCCACCAAACACACTTAAAGCATCGACTCAGAATAGGAAAAGGAGACGTTTAGGTCAATTTTATGCATTCTGGCGTTCGTAGATACAAGAAAACTGTTAAAATTCTTCAGAAACGTCACTTTTGAAGTGTTTTCTTGTACTTTTAAGCCACTCAGATACCCTACGGGCTCGGAAAGTGCAACGAAACCATCAAATTTTAGCTAGAAACTGTATTTTTGTCGATTTTTATTGAATTTGAACTATATTTCAACGTTTTTTGATGGTTCTGAGCCACCAAACACACTTAAAGCATGCAGAATCGACTCAGAATAGGAAAAGGAGACGTTTAGGTCAATTTTATGCATTCTGGCGTTCGTAGATACAAGAAAACTGTTAAAATTCTTCAGAAACGTCACTTTTGAAGTGTTTTCTTGTACTTTTAAGCCACTCAGATACCCTACGGGCTCGGAAAGTGCAACGAAACCATCAAATTTTAGCTAGAAACTGTGTTTTTGTCGATTTTTATTGAATTTGAACTATATTTCAACGTTTTTTGATGGTTCTGAGCCACCAAACACACTTAAAGCATGCAGAATCGACTCAGAGTAGGAAAAGGAGACGTTTAGGTCAATTTTATGCATTCTGGCGTTCGTAGATACAAGAAAACTGTTAAAATTCTTCAGAAACGTCACTTTTGAAGTGTTTTCTTGTACTTTTAAGCCACTCAGATACCCTACGGGCTCGGAAAGTGCAACGAAACCATCAAATTTTAGCTAGAAACTGTATTTTTGTCGATTTTTATTGAATTTGAACTATATTTCAACGTTTTTTGATGGTTCTGAGCCACCAAACACACTTAAAGCATGCAGAATCGACTCAGAATAGGAAAAGGAGACGTTTAGGTCAATTTTATGCATTCTGGCGTTCGTAGATACAAGAAAACTGTTAAAATTCTTCAGAAACGTCACTTTTGAAGTGTTTTCTTGTACTTTTAAGCCACTCAGATACCCTACGGGCTCGGAAAGTGCAACGAAACCATCAAATTTTAGCTAGAAACTGTATTTTTGTCGATTTTTATTGAATTTGAACTATATTTCAACGTTTTTTGATGGTTCTGAGCCACCAAACACACTTAAAGCATGCAGAATCGACTCAGAATAGGAAAAGGAGACGTTTAGGTCAATTTTATGCATTCTGGCGTTCGTAGATACAAGAAAACTGTTAAAATTCTTCAGAAACGTCACTTTTGAAGTGTTTTCTTGTACTTTTAAGCCACTCAGATACCCTACGGGCTCGGAAAGTGCAACGAAACCATCAAATTTTAGCTAGAAACTGTATTTTTGTCGATTTTTATTGAATTTGAACTATATTTCAACGTTTTTTGATGGTTCTGAGCCACCAAACACACTTAAAGCATGCAGAATCGACTCAGAATAGGAAAAGGAGACGTTTAGGTCAATTTTATGCATTCTGGCGTTCGTAGATACAAGAAAACTGTTAAAATTCTTCAGAAACGTCACTTTTGAAGTGTTTTCTTGTACTTTTAAGCCACTCAGATACCCTACGGGCTCGGAAAGTGCAACGAAACCATCAAATTTTAGCTAGAAACTGTATTTTTGTCGATTTTTATTGAATTTGAACTATATTTCAACGTTTTTTGATGGTTCTGAGCCACCAAACACACTTAAAGCATGCAGAATCGACTCAGAATAGGAAAAGGAGACGTTTAGGTCAATTTTATGCATTCTGGCGTTCGTAGATACAAGAAAACTGTTAAAATTCTTCAGAAACGTCACTTTTGAAGTGTTTTCTTGTACTTTTAAGCCACTCAGATACCCTACGGGCTCGGAAAGTGCAACGAAACCATCAAATTTTAGCTAGAAACTGTATTTTTGTCGATTTTTATTGAATTTGAACTATATTTCAACGTTTTTTGATGGTTCTGAGCCACCAAACACACTTAAAGCATGCAGAATCGACTCAGAATAGGAAAAGGAGACGTTTAGGTCAATTTTATGCATTCTGGCGTTCGTAGATACAAGAAAACTGTTAAAATTCTTCAGAAACGTCACTTTTGAAGTGTTTTCTTGTACTTTTAAGCCACTCAGATACCCTACGGGCTCGGAAAGTGCAACGAAACCATCAAATTTTAGCTAGAAACTGTATTTTTGTCGATTTTTATTGAATTTGAACTATAGTTCAACGTTTTTTGATGGTTCTGAGCCACCAAACACACTTAAAGCATGCAGAATCGACTCAGAATAGGAAAAGGAGACGTTTAGGTCAATTTTATGCATTCTGGCGTTCGTAGATACAAGAAAACTGTTAAAATTCTTCAGAAACGTCACTTTTGAAGTGTTTTCTTGTACTTTTAAGCCACTCAGATACCCTACGGGCTCGGAAAGTGCAACGAAACCATCAAATTTTAGCTAGAAACTGTATTTTTGTCGATTTTTATTGAATTTGAACTATATTTCAACGTTTTTTGATGGTTCTGAGCCACCAAACACACTTAAAGCATGCAGAATCGACTCAGAATAGGAAAAGGAGACGTTTAGGTCAATTTTATGCATTCTGGCGTTCGTAGATACAAGAAAACTGTTAAAATTCTTCAGAAACGTCACTTTTGATGTGTTTTCTTGTACTTTTAAGCCACTCAGATACCCTACGGGCTCGGAAAGTGCAACGAAACCATCAAATTTTAGCTAGAAACTGTATTTTTGTCGATTTTTATTGAATTTGAACTATATTTCAACGTTTTTTGATGGTTCTGAGCCACCAAACACATTTAAAGCATGCAGAATCGACTCAGAATAGGAAAAGGAGACGTTTAGGTCAATTTTATGCATTCTGGCGTTCGTAGATACAAGAAAACTGTTAAAATTCTTCAGAAACTTCACTTTTGAAGTGTTTTCTTGTACTTTTAAGCCACTCAGATACCCTACGGGCTCGGAAAGTGCAACGAAACCATCAAATTTTAGCTAGAAACTGTATTTTTGTCGATTTTTATTGAATTTGAACTATAGTTCAACGTTTTTTGATGGTTCTGAGCCACCAAACACACTTAAAGCATGCAGAATCGACTCAGAATAGGAAAAGGAGACGTTTAGGTCAATTTTATGCATTCTGGCGTTCGTAGATACAAGAAAACTGTTAAAATTCTTCAGAAACGTCACTTTTGAAGTGTTTTCTTGTACTTTTAAGCCACTCAGATACCCTACGGGCTCGGAAAGTGCAACGAAACCATCAAATTTTAGCTAGAAACTGTATTTTTGTCGATTTTTATTGAATTTGAACTATATTTCAACGTTTTTTGATGGTTCTGAGCCACCAAACACACTTAAAGCATGCAGAATCGACTCAGAATAGGAAAAGGAGACGTTTAGGTCAATTTTATGCATTCTGGCGTTCGTAGATACAAGAAAACTGTTAAAATTCTTCAGAAACGTCACTTTTGAAGTGTTTTCTTGTACTTTTAAGCCACTCAGATACCCTACGGGCTCGGAAAGTGCAACGAAACCATCAAATTTTAGCTAGAAACTGTATTTTTGTCGATTTTTATTGAATTTGAACTATATTTCAACGTTTTTTGATGGTTCTGAGCCACCAAACACACTTAAAGCATGCAGAATCGACTCAGAATAGGAAAAGGAGACGTTTAGGTCAATTTTATGCATTCTGGCGTTCGTAGATACAAGAAAACTGTTAAAATTCTTCAGAAACGTCACTTTTGAAGTGTTTTCTTGTACTTTTAAGCCACTCAGATACCCTACGGGCTCGGAAAGTGCAACGAAACCATCAAATTTTAGCTAGAAACTGTATTTTTGTCGATTTTTATTGAATTTGAACTATATTTCAACGTTTTTTGATGGTTCTGAGCCACCAAACACACTTAAAGCATGCAGAATCGACTCAGAATAGGAAAAGGAGACGTTTAGGTCAATTTTATGCATTCTGGCGTTCGTAGATACAAGAAAACTGTTAAAATTCTTCAGAAACGTCACTTTTGAAGTGTTTTCTTGTACTTTTAAGCCACTCAGAAACCCTACGGGCTCGGAAAGTGCAACGAAACCATCAAATTTTAGCTAGAAACTGTATTTTTGTTGATTTTTATTGAATTTGAACTATATTTCAACGTTTTTTGATGGTTCTGAGCCACCAAACACACTTAAAGCATGCAGAATCGACTCAGAATAGGAAAAGGAGACGTTTAGGTCAATTTTATGCATTCTGGCGTTCGTAGATACAAGAAAACTGTTAAAATTCTTCAGAAACGTCACTTTTGAAGTGTTTTCTTGTACTTTTAAGCCACTCAGATACCCTACGGGCTCGGAAAGTGCAACGAAACCATCAAATTTTAGCTAGAAACTGTATTTTTGTCGATTTTTATTGAATTTGAACTATATTTCAACGTTTTTTGATGGTTCTGAGCCACCAAACACACTTAAAGCATGCAGAATCGACTCAGAATAGGAAAAGGAGACGTTTAGGTCAATTTTATGCATTCTGGCGTTCGTAGATACAAGAAAACTGTTAAAATTCTTCAGAAACGTCACTTTTGAAGTGTTTTCTTGTACTTTTAAGCCACTCAGATACCCTACGGGCTCGGAAAGTGCAACGAAACCATCAAATTTTAGCTAGAAACTGTATTTTTGTCGATTTTTATTGAATTTGAACTATATTTCAACGTTTTTTGATGGTTCTGAGCCACCAAACACACTTAAAGCATGCAGAATCGACTCAGAATAGGAAAAGGAGACGTTTAGGTCAATTTTATGCATTCTGGCGTTCGTAGATACAAGAAAACTGTTAAAATTCTTCAGAAACGTCACTTTTGAAGTGTTTTCTTGTACTTTTAAGCCACTCAGATACCCTACGGGCTCGGAAAGTGCAACGAAACCATCAAATTTTAGCTAGAAACTGTATTTTTGTCGATTTTTATTGAATTTGAACTATATTTCAACGTTTTTTGATGGTTCTGAGCCACCAAACACACTTAAAGCATGCAGAATCGACTCAGAATAGGAAAAGGAGACGTTTAGGTCAATTTTATGCATTCTGGCGTTCGTAGATACAAGAAAACTGTTAAAATTCTTCAGAAACGTCACTTTTGAAGTGTTTTCTTGTACTTTTAAGCCACTCAGATACCCTACGGGCTCGGAAAGTGCAACGAAACCATCAAATTTTAGCTAGAAACTGTATTTTTGTCGATTTTTATTGAATTTGAACTATATTTCAACGTTTTTTGATGGTTCTGAGCCACCAAACACACTTAAAGCATGCAGAATCGACTCAGAATAGGAAAAGGAGACGTTTAGGTCAATTTTATGCATTCTGGCGTTCGTAGATACAAGAAAACTGTTAAAATTCTTCAGAAACGTCACTTTTGAAGTGTTTTCTTGTACTTTTAAGCCACTCAGATACCCTACGGGCTCGGAAAGTGCAACGAAACCATCAAATTTTAGCTAGAAACTTTATTTTTGTCGATTTTTATTGAATTTGAACTATATTTCAACGTTTTTTGATGGTTCTGAGCCACCAAACACACTTAAAGCATGCAGAATCGACTCAGAATAGGAAAAGGAGACGTTTAGGTCAATTTTATGCATTCTGGCGTTCGTAGATACAAGAAAACTGTTAAAATTCTTCAGAAACGTCACTTTTGAAGTGTTTTCTTGTACTTTTAAGCCACTCAGATACCCTACGGGCTCGGAAAGTGCAACGAAACCATCAAATTTTAGCTAGAAACTGTATTTTTGTCGATTTTTATTGAATTTGAACTATATTTCAACGTTTTTTGATGGTTCTGAGCCACCAAACACACTTAAAGCATGCAGAATCGACTCAGAATAGGAAAAGGAGACGTTTAGGTCAATTTTATGCATTCTGGCGTTCGTAGATACAAGAAAACTGTTAAAATTCTTCAGAAACGTCACTTTTGAAGTGTTTTCTTGTACTTTTAAGCCACTCAGATACCCTACGGGCTCGGAAAGTGCAACGAAACCATCAAATTTTAGCTAGAAACTGTATTTTTGTCGATTTTTATTGAATTTGAACTATATTTCAACGTTTTTTGATGGTTCTGAGCCACCAAACACACTTAAAGCATGCAGAATCGACTCAGAATAGGAAAAGGAGACGTTTAGGTCAATTTTATGCATTCTGGCGTTCGTAGATACAAGAAAACTGTTAAAAGTCTTCAGAAACGTCACTTTTGAAGTGTTTTCTTGTACTTTTAAGCCACTCAGATACCCTACGGGCTCGGAAAGTGCAACGAAACCATCAAATTTTAGCTAGAAACTGTATTTTTGTCGATTTTTATTGAATTTGAACTTTGAACTATATTTCAACGTTTTTTGATGGTTCTGAGCCACCAAACACACTTAAAGCATGCAGAATCGACTCAGAATAGGAAAAGGAGACGTTTAGGTCAATTTTATGCATTCTGGCGTTCGTAGATACAAGAAAACTATTAAAATTCTTCAGAAACGTCACTTTTGAAGTGTTTTCTTGTACTTTTAAGCCACTCAGATACCCTACGGGCTCGGAAAGTGCAACGAAACCATCAAATTTTAGCTAGAAACTGTATTTTTGTCGATTTTTATTGAATTTGAACTATATTTCAACGTTTTTTGATGGTTCTGAGCAACCAAACACACTTAAAGCATGCAGAATCGACTCAGAATAGGAAAAGGAGACGTTTAGGTCAATTTTATGCATTCTGGCGTTCGTAGATACAAGAAAACTGTTAAAATTCTTCAGAAACGTCACTTTTGAAGTGTTTTCTTGTACTTTTAAGCCACTCAGATACCCTACGGGCTCGAAAAGTGCAACGAAACCATCAAATTTTAGCTAGAAACTGTATTTTTGTCGATTTTTATTGAATTTGAACTATATTTCAACGTTTTTTGATGGTTCGAGCCACCAAACACACTTAAAGCATGCAGAATCGACTCAGAATAGGAAAAGGAGACGTTTAGGTCAATTTTATGCATTCTGGCGTTCGTAGATACAAGAAAACTGTTAAAATTCTTCAGAAACGTCACTTTTGAAGTGTTTTCTTGTACTTTTAAGCCACTCAGATACCCTACGGGCTCGGAAAGTGCAACGAAACCATCAAATTTTAGCTAGAAACTGTATTTTTGTCGATTTTTATTGAATTTGAACTATATTTCAACGTTTTTTGATGGTTCTGAGCCACCAAACACACTTAAAGCAAGCAGAATCGACTCAGAATAGGAAAAGGAGACGTTTAGGTCAATTTTATGCATTCTGGCGTTCGTAGATACAAGAAAACTGTTAAAATTCTTCAGAAACGTCACTTTTGAAGTGTTTTCTTGTACTTTTAAACCACTCAGATACCCTACGGGCTCGGAAAGTGCAACGAAACCATCAAATTTTAGCTAGAAACTGTATTTTTGTCGATTTTTATTGAATTTGAACTATATTTCAACGTTTTTTGATGGTTCTGAGCCACCAAACACACTTAAAGCATGCAGAATCGACTCAGAATAGGAAAAGGAGACGTTTAGGTCAATTTTATGCATTCTGGCGTTCGTAGATACAAGAAAACTGTTAAAATTCTTCAGAAACGTCACTTTTGAAGTGTTTTCTTGTACTTTTAAGCCACTCAGATACCCTACGGGCTCGGAAAGTGCAACGAAACCATCAAATTTTAGCTAGAAACTGTATTTTTGTCGATTTTTATTGAATTTGAACTATATTTCAACGTTTTTTGATGGTTCTGAGCCACCAAACACACTTAAAGCATGCAGAATCGACTCAGAATAGGAAAAGGAGACGTTTAGGTCAATTTTATGCATTCTGGCGTTCGTAGATACAAGAAAACTGTTAAAATTCTTCAGAAACGTCACTTTTGAAGTGTTTTCTTGTACTTTTAAGCCACTCAGATACCCTACGGGCTCGGAAAGTGCAACGAAACCATCAAATTTTAGCTAGAAACTGTATTTTTGTCGATTTTTATTGAATTTGAACTATATTTCAACGTTTTTTGATGGTTCTGAGCAACCAAACACACTTAAAGCATGCAGAATCGACTCAGAATAGGAAAAGGAGACGTTTAGGTCAATTTTATGCATTCTGGCGTTCGTAGATACAAGAAAACTGTTAAAATTCTTCAGAAACGTCACTTTTGAAGTGTTTTCTTGTACTTTTAAGCCACTCAGATACCCTACGGGCTCGAAAAGTGCAACGAAACCATCAAATTTTAGCTAGAAACTGTATTTTTGTCGATTTTTATTGAATTTGAACTATATTTCAACGTTTTTTGATGGTTCGAGCCACCAAACACACTTAAAGCATGCAGAATCGACTCAGAATAGGAAAAGGAGACGTTTAGGTCAATTTTATGCATTCTGGCGTTCGTAGATACAAGAAAACTGTTAAAATTCTTCAGAAACGTCACTTTTGAAGTGTTTTCTTGTACTTTTAAGCCACTCAGATACCCTACGGGCTCGGAAAGTGCAACGAAACCATCAAATTTTAGCTAGAAACTGTATTTTTGTCGATTTTTATTGAATTTGAACTATATTTCAACGTTTTTTGATGGTTCTGAGCCACCAAACACACTTAAAGCAAGCAGAATCGACTCAGAATAGGAAAAGGAGACGTTTAGGTCAATTTTATGCATTCTGGCGTTCGTAGATACAAGAAAACTGTTAAAATTCTTCAGAAACGTCACTTTTGAAGTGTTTTCTTGTAC
Organism: Zophobas morio; assembly: GCF_036711695.1. NCBI lineage: Eukaryota > Metazoa > Arthropoda > Insecta > Coleoptera > Tenebrionidae > Zophobas > Zophobas morio. The sequence continues at coordinate 17,355 of NW_026972207.1, read as the reverse complement.
TTTTAAACCACTCAGATACCCTACGGGCTCGGAAAGTGCAACGAAACCATCAAATTTTAGCTAGAAACTGTATTTTTGTCGATTTTTATTGAATTTGAACTATATTTCAACGTTTTTTGATGGTTCTGAGCCACCAAACACACTTAAAGCATGCAGAATCGACTCAGAATAGGAAAAGGAGACGTTTAGGTCAATTTTATGCATTCTGGCGTTCGTAGATACAAGAAAACTGTTAAAATTCTTCAGAAACGTCACTTTTGAAGTGTTTTCTTGTACTTTTAAGCCACTCAGATACCCTACGGGCTCGGAAAGTGCAACGAAACCATCAAATTTTAGCTAGAAACTGTATTTTTGTCGATTTTTATTGAATTTGAACTATATTTCAACGTTTTTTGATGGTTCTGAGCCACCAAACACACTTAAAGCATGCAGAATCGACTCAGAATAGGAAAAGGAGACGTTTAGGTCAATTTTATGCATTCTGGCGTTCGTAGATACAAGAAAACTGTTAAAATTCTTCAGAAACGTCACTTTTGAAGTGTTTTCTTGTACTTTTAAGCCACTCAGATACCCTACGGGCTCGGAAAGTGCAACGAAACCATCAAATTTTAGCTAGAAACTGTATTTTTGTCGATTTTTATTGAATTTGAACTATATTTCAACGTTTTTTGATGGTTCTGAGCCACCAAACACACTTAAAGCATGCAGAATCGACTCAGAATAGGAAAAGGAGACGTTTAGGTCAATTTTATGCATTCTGGCGTTCGTAGATACAAGAAAACTGTTAAAATTCTTCAGAAACGTCACTTTTGAAGTGTTTTCTTGTACTTTTAAGCCACTCAGATACCCTACGGGCTCGGAAAGTGCAACGAAACCATCAAATTTTAGCTAGAAACTGTATTTTTGTCGATTTTTATTGAATTTGAACTATATTTCAACGTTTTTTGATGGTTCTGAGCCACCAAACACACTTAAAGCATGCAGAATCGACTCAGAATAGGAAAAGGAGACGTTTAGGTCAATTTTATGCATTCTGGCGTTCGTAGATACAAGAAAACTGTTAAAATTCTTCAGAAACGTCACTTTTGAAGTGTTTTCTTGTACTTTTAAGCCACTCAGATACCCTACGGGCTCGGAAAGTGCAACGAAACCATCAAATTTTAGCTAGAAACTGTATTTTTGTCGATTTTTATTGAATTTGAACTATATTTCAACGTTTTTTGATGGTTCTGAGCCACCAAACACACTTAAAGCATGCAGAATCGACTCAGAATAGGAAAAGGAGACGTTTAGGTCAATTTTATGCATTCTGGCGTTCGTAGATACAAGAAAACTGTTCAAATTCTTCAGAAACGTCACTTTTGAAGTGTTTTCTTGTACTTTTAAGCCACTCAGATACCCTACGGGCTCGGAAAGTGCAACGAAACCATCAAATTTTAGCTAGAAACTGTATTTTTGTCAATTTTTATTGAATTTGAACTATATTTCAACGTTTTTTGATGGTTCTGAGCCACCAAACACACTTAAAGCATGCAGAATCGACTCAGAATAGGAAAAGGAGACGTTTAGGTCAATTTTATGCATTCTGGCGTTCGTAGATACAAGAAAACTGTTAAAATTCTTCAGAAACGTCACTTTTGAAGTGTTTTCTTGTACTTTTAAGCCACTCAGATACCCTACGGGCTCGGAAAGTGCAACGAAACCATCAAATTTTAGCTAGAAACTGTATTTTTGTCGATTTTTATTGAATTTGAACTATATTTCAACGTTTTTTGATGGTTCTGAGCCACCAAACACACTTAAAGCATGCAGAATCGACTCAGAATAGGAAAAGGAGACGTTTAGGTCAATTTTATGCATTCTGGCGTTCGTAGATACAAGAAAACTGTTAAAATTCTTCAGAAACGTCACTTTTGAAGTGTTTTCTTGTACCTTTAAGCCACTCAGATACCCTACGGGCTCGGAAAGTGCAACGAAACCATCAAATTTTAGCTAGAAACTGTATTTTTGTCGATTTTTATTGAATTTGAACTATATTTCAACGTTTTTTGATGGTTCTGAGCCACCAAACACACTTAAAGCATGCAGAATCGACTCAGAATAGGAAAAGGAGACGTTTAGGTCAATTTTATGCATTCTGGCGTTCGTAGATACAAGAAAACTGTTAAAATTCTTCAGAAACGTCACTTTTGAAGTGTTTTCTTGTACTTTTAAGCCACTCAGATACCCTACGGGCTCGGAAAGTGCAACGAAACCATCAAATTTTAGCTAGAAACTGTATTTTTGTCGATTTTTATTTAATTTGAACTATATTTCAACGTTTTTTGATGGTTCTGAGCCACCAAACACACTTAAAGCATGCAGAATCGACTCAGAATAGGAAAAGGAGACGTTTAGGTCAATTTTATGCATTCTGGCGTTCGTAGATACAAGAAAACTGTTAAAATTCTTCAGAAACGTCACTTTTGAAGTGTTTTCTTGTACTTTTAAGCCACTCAGATACCCTACGGGCTCGGAAAGTGCAACGAAACCATCAAATTTTAGCTAGAAACTGTATTTTTGTCGATTTTTATTCAATTTGAACTATATTTCAACGTTTTTTGATGGTTCTGAGCCACCAAACACACTTAAAGCATGCAGAATCGACTCAGAATAGGAAAAGGAGACGTTTAGGTCAATTTTATGCATTCTGGCGTTCGTAGATACAAGAAAACTGTTAAAATTCTTCAGAAACGTCACTTTTGAAGTGTTTTCTTGTACTTTTAAGCCACTCAGATACCCTACGGGCTCGGAAAGTGCAACGAAACCATCAAATTTTAGCTAGAAACTGTATTTTTGTCGATTTTTATTGAATTTGAACTATATTTCAACGTTTTTTGATGGTTCTGAGCCACCAAACACACTTAAAGCATGCAGAATCGACTTAGAATAGGAAAAGGAGACGTTTAGGTCAATTTTATGCATTCTGGCGTTCGTAGATACAAGAAAACTGTTAAAATTCTTCAGAAACGTCACTTTTGAAGTGTTTTCTTGTACTTTTAAGCCACTCAGATACCCTACGGGCTCGGAAAGTGCAACGAAACCATCAAATTTTAGCTAGAAACTGTATTTTTGTCGATTTTTATTGAATTTGAACTATATTTCAACGTTTTTTGATGGTTCTGAGCCACCAAACACACTTAAAGCATGCAGAATCGACTCAGAATAGGAAAAGGAGACGTTTAGGTCAATTTTATGCATTCTGGCGTTCGTAGATACAAGAAAACTGTTAAAATTCTTCAGAAACGTCACTTTTGAAGTGTTTTCTTGTACTTTTAAGCCACTCAGATACCCTACGGGCTCGGAAAGTGCAACGAAACCATCAAATTTTAGCTAGAAACTGTATTTTTGTCGATTTTTATTGAATTTGAACTATTTTTCAACGTTTTTTGATGGTTCTGAGCCACCAAACACACTTAAAGCATGCAGAATCGACTCAGAATAGGAAAAGGAGACGTTTAGGTCAATTTTATGCATTCTGGCGTTCGTAGATACAAGAAAACTGTTAAAATTCTTCAGAAACGTCACTTTTGAAGTGTTTTCTTGTACTTTTAAGCCACTCAGATACCCTACGGGCTCGGAAAGTGCAACGAAACCATCAAATTTTAGCTAGAAACTGTATTTTTGTCGATTTTTATTGAATTTGAACTATATTTCAACGTTTTTTGATGGTTCTGAGCCACCAAACACACTTAAAGCATGCAGAATCGACTCAGAATAGGAAAAGGAGACGTTTAGGTCAATTTTATGCATTCTGGCGTTCGTAGATACAAGAAAACTGTTAAAATTCTTCAGAAACGTCACTTTTGAAGTGTTTTCTTGTACTTTTAAGCCACTCAGATACCCTACGGGCTCGGAAAGTGCAACGAAACCATCAAATTTTAGCTAGAAACTGTATTTTTGTCGATTTTTATTGAATTTGAACTATATTTCAACGTTTTTTGATGGTTCTGAGCCACCAAACACACTTAAAGCATGCAGAATCGACTCAGAATAGGAAAAGGAGACGTTTAGGTCAATTTTATGCATTCTGGCGTTCGTAGATACAAGAAAACTGTTAAAATTCTTCAGAAACGTCACTTTTGAAGTGTTTTCTTGTACTTTTAAGCCACTCAGATACCCTGCGGGCTCGGAAAGTGCAACGAAACCATCAAATTTTAGCTAGAAACTGTATTTTTGTCGATTTTTATTGAATTTGAACTATATTTCAACGTTTTTTGATGGTTCTGAGCCACCAAACACACTTAAAGCATGCAGAATCGACTCAGAATAGGAAAAGGAGACGTTTAGGTCAATTTTATGCATTCTGGCGTTCGTAGATACAAGAAAACTGTTAAAATTCTTCAGAAACGTCACTTTTGAAGTGTTTTCTTGTACTTTTAAGCCACTCAGATACCCTACGGGCTCGGAAAGTGCAACGAAACCATCAAATTTTAGCTAGAAACTGTATTTTTGTCGATTTTTATTGAATTTGAACTATTTTTCAACGTTCTTTGATGGTTCTGAGCCACCAAACACACTTAAAGCATGCAGAATCGACTCAGAATAGGAAAAGGAGACGTTTAGGTCAATTTTATGCATTCTGGCGTTCGTAGATACAAGAAAACTGTTAAAATTCTTCAGAAACGTCACTTTTGAAGTGTTTTCTTGTACTTTTAAGCCACTCAGATACCCTACGGGCTCGGAAAGTGCAACGAAACCATCAAATTTTAGCTAGAAACTGTATTTTTGTCGATTTTTATTGAATTTGAACTATATTTCAACGTTTTTTGATGGTTCTGAGCCACCAAACACACTTAAAGCATGCAGAATCGACTCAGAATAGGAAAAGGAGACGTTTAGGTCAATTTTATGCATTCTGGCGTTCGTAGATACAAGAAAACTGTTAAAATTCTTCAGAAACGTGACTTTTGAAGTGTTTTCTTGTACTTTTAAGCCACTCAGATACCCTACGGGCTCGGAAAGTGCAACGAAACCATCAAATTTTAGCTAGAAACTGTATTTTTGTCGATTTTTATTGAATTTGAACTATATTTCAACGTTTTTGATGGTTCTGAGCCACCAAACACACTTAAAGCATGCAGAATCGACTCAGAATAGGAAAAGGAGACGTTTAGGTCAATTTTATGCATTCTGGCGTTCGTAGATACAAGAAAACTGTTAAAATTCTTCAGAAACGTCACTTTTGAAGTGTTTTCTTGTACTTTTAAGCCACTCAGATACCCTACGGGCTCGGAAAGTGCAACGAAACCATCAAATTTTAGCTAGAAACTGTATTTTTGTCGATTTTTATTGAATTTGAAACTATATTTCAACGTTTTTTGATGGTTCTGAGCCACCAAACACACTTAAAGCATGCAGAATCGACTCAGAATAGGAAAAGGAGACGTTTAGGTCAATTTTATGCATTCTGGCGTTCGTAGATACAAGAAAACTGTTAAAATTCTTCAGAAACGTCACTTTTGAAGTGTTTTCTTGTACTTTTAAGCCACTCAGATACCCTACGGGCTCGGAAAGTGCAACGAAACCATCAAATTTTAGCTAGAAACTGTATTTTTGTCGATTTTTATTGAATTTGAACTATATTTCAACGTTTTTTGATGGTTCTGAGCCACCAAACACACTTAAAGCATGCAGAATCGACTCAGAATAGGAAAAGGAGACGTTTAGGTCAATTTTATGCATTCTGGCGTTCGTAGATACAAGAAAACTGTTAAAATTCTTCAGAAACGTCACTTTTGAAGTGTTTTCTTGAACTTTTAAGCCACTCAGATACCCTACGGGCTCGGAAAGTGCAACGAAACCATCAAATTTTAGCTAGAAACTGTATTTTTGTCGATTTTTATTGAATTTGAACTATATTTCAACGTTTTTTGATGGTTCTGAGCCACCAAACACACTTAAAGCATGCAGAATCGACTCAGAATAGGAAAAGGAGACGTTTAGGTCAATTTTATGCATTCTGGCGTTCGTAGATACAAGAAAACTGTTAAAATTCTTCTGAAACGTCACTTTTGAAATGTTTTCTTGTACTTTTAAGCCACTCAGATACCCTACGGGCTCGGAAAGTGCAACGAAACCATCAAATTTTAGCTAGAAACTGTATTTTTGTCGATTTTTATTGAATTTGAACTATATTTCAACGTTTTTTGATGGTTCTGAGCCACCAAACACACTTAAAGCATGCAGAATCGACTCAGAATAGGAAAAGGAGACGTTTAGGTCAATTTTATGCATTCTGGCGTTCGTAGATACAAGAAAACTGTTAAAATTCTTCAGAAACGTCACTTTTGAAGTGTTTTCTTGTAATTTTAAGCCACTCAGATACCCAACGGGCTCGGAAAGTGCAACGAAACCATCAAATTTTAGCTAGAAACTGTATTTTTGTCGATTTTTATTGAATTTGAACTATATTTCAACGTTTTTTGATGGTTCTGAGCCACCAAACACACTTAAAGCATGCAGAATCGACTCAGAATAGGAAAAGGAGACGTTTAGGTCAATTTTATGCATTCTGGCGTTCGTAGATACAAGAAAACTGTTAAAATTCTTCAGAAACGTCACTTTTGAAGTGTTTTCTTGTACTTTTAAGCCACTCAGATACCCTACGGGCTCGGAAAGTGCAACGAAACCATCAAATTTTAGCTAGAAACTGTATTTTTGTCGATTTTTATTGAATTTGAACTATATTTCAACGTTTTTTGATGGTTCTGAGCCACCAAACACACTTAAAGCATGCAGAATCGACTCAGAATAGGAAAAGGAGACGTTTAGGTCAAATTTATGCATTCTGGCGTTCGTAGATACAAGAAAACTGTTAAAATTCTTCAGAAACGTCACTTTTGAAGTGTTTTCTTGTACTTTTAAGCCACTCAGATACCCTACGGGCTCGGAAAGTGCAACGAAACCATCAAATTTTAGCTAGAAACTGTATTTTTGTCGATTTTTATTGAATTTGAGCTATATTTCAACGTTTTTTGATGGTTCTGAGCCACCAAACACACTTAAAGCATGCAGAATCGACTCAGAATAGGAAAAGGAGACGTTTAGGTCAATTTTATGCATTCTGGCGTTCGTAGATACAAGAAAACTGTTAAAATTCTTCAGAAACGTCACTTTTGAAGTGTTTTCTTGTACTTTTAAGCCACTCAGATACCCCACGGGCTCGGAAAGTGCAACGAAACCATCAAATTTTAGCTAGAAACTGTATTTTTGTCGATTTTTTTTGAATTTGAACTATATTTCAACGTTTTTTGATGGTTCTGAGCCACCAAACACACTTAAAGCATGCAGAATCGACTCAGAATAGGAAAAGGAGACGTTTAGGTCAATTTTATGCATTCTGGCGTTCGTAGATACAAGAAAACTGTTAAAATTCTTCAGAAACGTCACTTTTGAAGTGTTTTCTTGTACTTTTAAGCCACTCAGATACCCTACGGGCTCGGAAAGTGCAACGAAACTATCAAATTTTAGCTAGAAACTGTATTTTTGTCGATTTTTATTGAATTTGAACTATATTTCAACGTTTTTTGATGGTTCTGAGCCACCAAACACACTTAAAGCATGCAGAATCGACTCAGAATAGGAAAAGGAGACGTTTAGGTCAATTTTATGCATTCTGGCGTTCGTAGATACAAGAAAACTGTTAAAATTCTTCAGAAACGTCACTTTTGAAGTGTTTTCTTGTACTTTTAAGCCACTCAGATACCCTACGGGCTCGGAAAGTGCAACGAAACCATCAAATTTTAGCTAGAAACTGTATTTTTGTCGATTTTTATTGAATTTGAACTATATTTCAACGTTTTTTGATGGTTCTGAGCCACCAAACACACTTAAAGCATGCAGAATCGACTCAGAATAGGAAAAGGAGACGTTTAGGTCAATTTTATGCATTCTGGCGTTCGTAGATACAAGAAAACTGTTAAAATTCTTCAGAAACGTCACTTTTGAAGTGTTTTCTTGTACTTTTAAGCCACTCAGATACCCTACGGGCTCGGAAAGTGCAACGAAACCATCAAATTTTAGCTAGAAACTGTATTTTTGTCGATTTTTATTGAATTTGAACTATATTTCAAGGTTTTTTATGGTTCTGAGCCACCAAACACACTTAAAGCATGCAGAATCGACTCAGAATAGGAAAAGGAGACGTTTAGGTCAATTTTATGCATTCTGGCGTTCGTAGATACAAGAAAACTGTTAAAATTCTTCAGAAACGTTACTTTTGAAGTGTTTTCTTGTACTTTTAAGCCACTCAGATACCCTACGGGCTCGGAAAGTGCAACGAAACCATCAAATTTTAGCTAGAAACTGTATTTTTGTCGATTTTTATTGAATTTGAACTATATTTCAACGTTTTTTGATGGTTCTGAGCCACCAAACACACTTAAAGCATGCAGAATCGACTCAGAATAGGAAAAGGAGACGTTTAGGTCAATTTTATGCATTCTGGCGTTCGTAGATACAAGAAAACTGTTAAAATTCTTCAGAAACGTCACTTTTGAAGTGTTTTCTTGTACTTTTAAGCCACTCAGATACCCTGCGGGCTCGGAAAGTGCAACGAAACCATCAAATTTTAGCTAGAAACTGTATTTTTGTCGATTTTTATTGAATTTGAACTATATTTCAACGTTTTTTGATGGTTCTGATCCACCAAACACACTTAAAGCATGCAGAATCGACTCAGAATAGGAAAAGGAGACGTTTAGGTCAATTTTATGCATTCTGGCGTTCGTAGATACAAGAAAACTGTTAAAATTCTTCAGAAACGTCACTTTTGAAGTGTTTTCTTGTACTTTTAAGCCACTCAGATACCCTACGGGCTCGGAAAGTGCAACGAAACCATCAAATTTTAGCTAGAAACTGTATTTTTGTCGATTTTTATTGAATTTGAACTATATTTCAACGTTTTTTGATGGTTCTGAGCCACCAAACACACTTAAAGCATGCAGAATCGACTCAGAATAGGAAAAGGAGACGTTTAGGTCAATTTTATGCATTCTGGCGTTCGTAGATACAAGAAAACTGTTAAAATTCTTCAGAAACGTCACTTTTGAAGTGTTTTCTTGTACTTTTAAGCCACTCAGATACCCTACGGGCTCGGAAAGTGCAACGAAACCATCAAATTTTAGCTAGAAACTGTATTTTTGTCGATTTTTATTGAATTTGAACTATATTTCAACGTTTTTTGATGGTTCTGAGCCACCAAACACACTTAAAGCATGCAGAATCGACTCAGTATAGGAAAAGGAGACGTTTAGGTCAATTTTATGCATTCTGGCGTTCGTAGATACAAGAAAACTGTTAAAATTCTTCAGAAACGTCACTTTTGAAGTGTTTTCTTGTACTTTTAAGCCACTCAGATACCCTACGGGCTCGGAAAGTGCAACGAAACCATCAAATTTTAGCTAGAAACTGTATTTTTGTCGATTTTTATTGAATTTGAACTATATTTCAACGTTTTTTGATGGTTCTGAGCCACCAAACACACTTAAAGCATGCAGAATCGACTCAGAATAGGAAAAGGAGACGTTTAGGTCAATTTTATGCATTCTGGCGTTCGTAGATACAAGAAAACTGTTAAAATTCTTCAGAAACGTCACTTTTGAAGTGTTTTCTTGTACTTTTAAGCCACTCAGATACCCTACGGGCTCGGAAAGTGCAACGAAACCATCAAATTTTAGCTAGAAACTGTATTTTTGTCGATTTTTATTGAATTTGAACTATATTTCAACGTTTTTTGATGGTTCTGAACCACCAAACACACTTAAAGCATGCAGAATCGACTCAGAATAGGAAAAGGAGACGTTTAGGTCAATTTTATGCATTCTGGCGTTCGTAGATACAAGAAAACTGTTAAAATTCTTCTGAAACGTCACTTTTGAAGTGTTTTCTTGTACTTTTAAGCCACTCAGATACCCTACGGGCTCGGAAAGTGCAACGAAACCATCAAATTTTAGCTAGAAACTGTATTTTTGTCGATTTTTATTGAATTTGAACTATATTTCAACGTTTTTTGATGGTTCTGAGCCACCAAACACACTTAAAGCATGCAGAATCGACTCAGAATAGGAAAAGGAGACGTTTAGGTCAATTTTATGCATTCTGGCGTTCGTAGATACAAGAAAACTGTTAAAATTCTTCAGAAACGTCACTTTTGAAGTGTTTTCTTGTACTTTTAAGCCACTCAGATACCCTACGGGCTCGGAAAGTGCAACGAAACCATCAAATTTTAGCTAGAAACTGTATTTTTGTCGATTTTTATTGAATTTGAACTATATTTCAACGTTTTTTGATGGTTCTGAGCCACCAAACACACTTAAAGCATGCAGAATCGACTCAGAATAGGAAAAGGAGACGTTTAGGTCAATTTTATGCATTCTGGCGTTCGTAGATACAAGAAAACTGTTAAAATTCTTCAGAAACGTCACTTTTGAAGTGTTTTCTTGTACTTTTAAGCCACTCAGATACCCTACGGGCTCGGAAAGTGCAACGAAACCATCAAATTTTAGCTAGAAACTGTATTTTTGTCGATTTTTATTGAATTTGAACTATATTTCAACGTTTTTTGATGGTTCTGAGCCACCAAACACACTTAAAGCATGCAGAATCGACTCAGAATAGGAAAAGGAGACGTTTAGGTCAATTTTATGCATTCTGGCGTTCGTAGATACAAGAAAACTGTTAAAATTCTTCAGAAACGTCACTTTTGAAGTGTTTTCTTGTACTTTTAAGCCACTCAGATACCCTACGGGCTCGGAAAGTGCAACGAAACCATCAAATTTTAGCTAGAAACTGTATTTTTGTCGATTTTTATTGAATTTGAGCTATATTTCAACGTTTTTTGATGGTTCTGAGCCACCAAACACACTTAAAGCATGCAGAATCGACTCAGAATAGGAAAAGGAGACGTTTAGGTCAATTTTATGCATTCTGGCGTTCGTAGATACAAGAAAACTGTTAAAATTCTTCAGAAACGTCACTTTTGAAGTGTTTTCTTGTAGTTTTAAGCCACTCAGATACCCTACGGGCTCGGAAAGTGCAACGAAACCATCAAATTTTAGCTAGAAACTGTATTTTTGTCGATTTTTATTGAATTTGAACTATATTTCAACGTTTTTTGATGGTTCTGAGCCACCAAACACACTTAAAGCATGCAGAATCGACTCAGAATAGGAAAAGGAGACGTTTAGGTCAATTTTATGCATTCTGGCGTTCGTAGATACAAGAAAACTGTTAAAATTCTTCAGAAACGTCAGTTTTGAAGTGTTTTCTTGTACTTTTAAGCCACTCAGATACCCTATGGGCTCGGAAAGTGCAACGAAACCATCAAATTTTAGCTAGAAACTGTATTTTTGTCGATTTTTATTGAATTTGAACTATATTTCAACGTTTTTTGATGGTTCTGAGCCACCAAACACACTTAAAGCATGCAGAATCGACTCAGAATAGGAAAAGGAGACGTTTAGGTCAATTTTATGCATTCTGGCGTTCGTAGATACAAGAAAACTGTTAAAATTCTTCAGAAACGTCACTTTTGAAGTGTTTTCTTGTACTTTTAAGCCACTCAGATACCCTACGGGCTCGGAAAGTGCAACGAAACCATCAAATTTTAGCTAGAAACTGTATTTTTGTCGATTTTTATTGAATTTGAACTATATTTCAACGTTTTTTGATGGTTCTGAGCCACCAAACACACTTAAAGCATGCAGAATCGACTCAGAATAGGAAAAGGAGACGTTTAGGTCAATTTTATGCATTCTGGCGTTCGTAGATACAAGAAAACTGTTAAAATTCTTCAGAAACGTCACTTTTGAAGTGTTTTCTTGTACTTTTAAGCCACTCAGATACCCTACGGGCTCGGAAAGTGCAACGAAACCATCAAATTTTAGCTAGAAACTGTATTTTTGTCGATTTTTATTGAATTTGAACTATACTTCAACGTTTTTTGATGGTTCTGAGCCACCAAACACACTTAAAGCATGCAGAATCGACTCAGAATAGGAAAAGGAGACGTTTAGGTCAATTTTATGCATTCTGGCGTTCGTAGATACAAGAAAACTGTTAAAATTCTTCAGAAACGTCACTTTTGAAGTGTTTTCTTGTACTTTTAAGCCACTCAGATACCCTACGGGCTCGGAAAGTGCAACGAAACCATCAAATTTTAGCTAGAAACTGTATTTTTGTCGATTTTTATTGAATTTGAACTATATTTCAACGTTTTTTGATGGTTCTGAGCCACCAAACACACTTAAAGCATGCAGAATCGACTCAGAATAGGAAAAGGAGACGTTTAGGTCAATTTTATGCATTCTGGCGTTCGTTGATACAAGAAAACTGTTAAAATTCTTCAGAAACTTCACTTTTGAAGTGTTTTCTTGTACTTTTAAGCCACTCAGATACCCTACGGGCTCGGAAAGTGCAACGAAACCATCAAATTTTAGCTAGAAACTGTATTTTTGTCGATTTTTATTGAATTTGAACTATATTTCAACGTTTTTTTATGGTTCTGAGCCACCAAACACACTTAAAGCATGCAGAATCGACTCAGAATAGGAAAAGGAGACGTTTAGGTCAATTTTATGCATTCTGGCGTTCGTAGATACAAGAAAACTGTTAAAATTCTTCAGAAACGTCACTTTTGAAGTGTTTTCTTGTACTTTTAAGCCACTCAGATACCCTACGGGCTCGGAAAGTGCAACGAAACCATCAAATTTTAGCTAGAAACTGTATTTTTGTCGATTTTTATTGAATTTGAACTATATTTCAACGTTTTTTGATGGTTCTGAGCCACCAAACACACTTAAAGCATGCAGAATCGACTCAGAATAGGAAAAGGAGACGTTTAGGTCAATTTTATGCATTCTGGCGTTCGTAGATACAAGAAAACTGTTAAAATTCTTCAGAAACGTCACTTTTGAAGTGTTTTCTTGTACTTTTAAGCCACTCAGATACCCTACGGGCTCGGAAAGTGCAACGAAACCATCAAATTTTAGCTAGAAACTGTATTTTTGTCGATTTTTATTGAATTTGAACTATATTTCAACGTTTTTTGATGGTTCTGAGCCACCAAACACACTTAAAGCATGCAGAATCGACTCAGAATAGGAAAAGGAGACGTTTAGGTCAATTTTATGCATTCTGGCGTTCGTAGATACAAGAAAACTGTTAAAATTCTTCAGAAACGTCACTTTTGAAGTGTTTTCTTGTACTTTTAAGCCACTCAGATACCCTACGGGCTCGGAAAGTGCAACGAAACCATCAAATTTTAGCTAGAAACTGTATTTTTGTCGATTTTTATTGAATTTGAACTATATTTCAACGTTTTTTGATGGTTCTGAGCCACCAAACACACTTAAAGCATGCAGAATCGACTCAGAATAGGAAAAGGAGACGTTTAGGTCAATTTTATGCATTCTGGCGTTCGTAGATACAAGAAAACTGTTAAAATTCTTCAGAAACGTCACTTTTGAAGTGTTTTCTTGTACTTTTAAGCCACTCAGATACCCTACGGGCTCGGAAAGTGCAACGAAACCATCAAATTTTAGCTAGAAACTGTATTTTTGTCGATTTTTATTGAATTTGAACTATATTTCAACGTTTTTTGATGGTTCTGAGCCACCAAACACACTTAAAGCATGCAGAATCGACTCAGAATAGGAAAAGGAGACGTTTAGGTCAATTTTATGCATTCTGGCGTTCGTAGATACAAGAAAACTTTTAAAATTCTTCAGAAACGTCACTTTTGAAGTGTTTTCTTGTACTTTTAAGCCGCTCAGATACCCTACGGGCTCGGAAAGTGCAACGAAACCATCAAATTTTAGCTAGAAACTGTATTTTTGTCGATTTTTATTGAATTTGAACTATATTTCAACGTTTTTTGATGGTTCTGAGCCACCAAACACACTTAAAGCATGCAGAATCGACTCAGAATTGGAAAAGGAGACGTTTAGGTCAATTTTATGCATTCTGGCGTTCGTAGATACAAGAAAACTGTTAAAATTCTTCAGAAACGTCACTTTTGAAGTGTTTTCTTGTACTTTTAAGCCACTCAGATACCCTACGGGCTCGGAAAGTGCAACGAAACCATCAAATTTTAGCTAGAAACTGTATTTTTGTCGATTTTTATTGAATTTGAACTATATTTCAACGTTTTTTGATGGTTCTGAGCCACCAAACACACTTAAAGCATGCAGAATCGACTCAGAATAGGAAAAGGAGACGTTTAGGTCAATTTTATGCATTCTGGCGTTCGTAGATACAAGAAAACTGTTAAAATTCTTCAGAAACGTCACTTTTGAAGTGTTTTCTTGTACTTTTAAGCCACTCAGATACCCTACGGGCTCGGAAAGTGCAACGAAACCATCAAATTTTAGCTAGAAACTGTATTTTTGTCGATTTTTATTGAATTTGAACTATATTTCAACGTTTTTTTGATGGTTCTGAGCCACCAAACACACTTAAAGCATGCAGAATCGACTCAGAATAGGAAAAGGAGACGTTTAGGTCAATTTTATGCATTCTGGCGTTCGTAGATACAAGAAAACTGTTAAAATTCTTCAGAAACGTCACTTTTGAAGTGTTTTCTTGTACTTTTAAGCCACTCAGATACCCAACGGGCTCGGAAAGTGCAACGAAACCATCAAATTTTAGCTAGAAACTGTATTTTTGTCGATTTTTATTGAATTTGAACTATATTTCAATGTTTTTAGATGGTTCTGAGCCACCAAACACACTTAAAGCATGCAGAATCGACTCAGAATAGGAAAAGGAGACGTTTAGGTCAATTTTATGCATTCTGGCGTTCGTAGATACAAGAAAACTGTTAAAATTCTTCAGAAACGTCACTTTTGAAGTGTTTTCTTGTACTTTTAAGCCACTCAGATACCCTACGGGCTCGGAAAGTGCAACGAAACCATCAAATTTTAGCTAGAAACTGTATTTTTGTCGATTTTTATTGAATTTGAACTATATTTCAACGTTTTTTGATGGTTCTGAGCCACCAAACACACTTAAAGCATGCAGAATCGACTCAGAATAGGAAAAGGAGACGTTTAGGTCAATTTTATGCATTCTGGCGTTCGTAGATACAAGAAAACTGTTAAAATTCTTCAGAAACGTCACTTTTGAAGTGTTTTCTTGTACTTTTAAGCCACTCAGATACCCTACGGGCTCGGAAAGTGCAACGAAACCATCAAATTTTAGCTAGAAACTGTATTTTTGTCGATTTTTATTGAATTTGAACTATATTTCAACGTTTTTTGATGGTTCTGAGCCACCAAACACACTTAAAGCATGCAGAATCGACTCAGAATAGGAAAAGGAGACGTTTAGGTCAATTTTATGCATTCTGGCGTTCGTAGATACAAGAAAACTGTTAAAATTCTTCAGAAACGTCACTTTTGAAGTGTTTTCTTGTACTTTTAAGCCACTCAGATACCCTACGGGCTCGGAAAGTGCAACGAAACCATCAAATTTTAGCTAGAAACTGTATTTTTGTCGATTTTTATTGAATTTGAACTATATTTCAACGTTTTTTGATGGTTCTGAGCCACCAAACACACTTAAAGCATGCAGAATCGACTCAGAATAGGAAAAGGAGACGTTTAGGTCAATTTTATGCATTCTGGCGTTCGTAGATACAAGAAAACTGTTAAAATTCTTCAGAAACGTCACTTTTGAAGTGTTTTCTTGTACTTTTAAGCCACTCAGATACCCTACGGGCTCGGAAAGTGCAACGAAACCATCAAATTTTAGCTAGAAACTGTATTTTTGTCGATTTTTATTGAATTTGAACTATATTTCAACGTTTTTTGATGGTTCTGAGCCACCAAACACACTTAAAGCATGCAGAATCGACTCAGAATAGGAAAAGGAGACGTTTAGGTCAATTTTATGCATTCTGGCGTTCGTAGATACAAGAAAACTGTTAAAATTCTTCAGAAACGTCACTTTTGAAGTGTTTTCTTGTACTTTTAAGCCACTCAGATACCCTACGGGCTCGGAAAGTGCAACGAAACCATCAAATTTTAGCTAGAAACTGTATTTTTGTCGATTTTTATTGAATTTGAACTATATTTCAACGTTTTTTGATGGTTCTGAGCCACCAAACACACTTAAAGCATGCAGAATCGACTCAGAATAGGAAAAGGAGACGTTTAGGTCAATTTTATGCATTCTGGCGTTCGTAGATACAAAAAACTGTTAAAATTCTTCAGAAACGTCACTTTTGAAGTGTTTTCTTGTACTTTTAAGCCACTCAGATACCCTACGGGCTCGGAAAGTGCAACGAAACCATCAAATTTTAGCTAGAAACTGTATTTTTGTCGATTTTTATTGAATTTGAACTATATTTCAACGTTTTTTGATGGTTCTGAGCCACCAAACACACTTAAAGCATGCAGAATCGACTCAGAATAGGAAAAGGAGACGTTTAGGTCAATTTTATGCATTCTGGCGTTCGTAGATACAAGAAAACTGTTAAAATTCTTCAGAAACGTCACTTTTGAAGTGTTTTCTTGTACTTTTAAGCCACTCAGATACCCCTACGGGCTCGGAAAGTGCAACGAAACCATCAAATTTTAGCTAGAAACTGTATTTTTGTCGATTTTTATTGAATTTGAACTATATTTCAACGTTTTTTGATGGTTCTGAGCCACCAAACACACTTAAAGCATGCAGAATCGACTCAGAATAGGAAAAGGAGACGTTTAGGTCAATTTTATGCATTCTGGCGTTCGTAGATACAAGAAAACTGTTAAAATTCTTCAGAAACGTCACTTTTGAAGTGTTTTCTTGTACTTTTAAGCCACTCAGATACCCTACGGGCTCGGAAAGTGCAACGAAACCATCAAATTTTAGCTAGAAACTGTATTTTTGTCGATTTTTATTGAATTTGAACTATATTTCAACGTTTTTTGATGGTTCTGAGCCACCAAACACACTTAAAGCATGCAGAATCGACTCAGAATAGGAAAAGGAGACGTTTAGGTCAATTTTATGCATTCTGGCGTTCGTAGATACAAGAAAACTGTTAAAATTCTTCAGAAACGTCACTTTTGAAGTGTTTTCTTGTACTTTTAAGCACTCAGATACCCTACGGGCTCGGAAAGTGCAACGAAACCATCAAATTTTAGCTAGAAACTGTATTTTTGTCGATTTTTATTGAATTTGAACTATATTTCAACGTTTTTTGATGGTTCTGAGCCACCAAACACACTTAAAGCATGCAGAATCGACTCAGAATAGGAAAAGGAGACGTTTAGGTCAATTTTATGCATTCTGGCGTTCGTAGATACAAGAAAACTGTTAAAATTCTTC